>NW_009923443.1:36846-47017 GCF_000696875.1 Nestor notabilis
GGGCTGCAAGTGCACACGGAAGCCGGCTCATGTCAAGCTTCTCATCAATCACCACCCCCAAGTCCTTCTCCCCAGGGCTGCTCTGAATCACTTCTCTGTCCAACCTGCAGCTGTGAAATATGGAATGTAGCTACACTAAAGACATCGGTGTTTTAAAAAGCTTATGATTTTTTGTGCTGTTTCTGATTTCTTTAAAAGATTCTATGCTATTCAGGCAAACCAGAACTAACTAACACAATTAGAAAACATTGCTGTGTTCTATTTCTGAAGTGGCAGTGCTACATATATCAAAATTCTCTGAAGATTCACATTATTCTTGACCTGGCTTAATAAATATGCTGTACCAAAACCTGTATCTGTGATGCTTGCCCCTGTGCATATACAAAAAAGGAAAAAGTAGGCTCCTGTATTCAGATCAAAATACCTTGTTCATAACATACCTCCAATCTGAATTGATTTCTAGAAACCGAGAAACTCCCGTTTGTGCTGCAGCCACATCAATATGGACTGAGACATCTATATAAATAAAGCAAACAAAATAGAGTTCCAAAATTCTTTTAAGAACACTCTGATTAATAAATTAATAAAACAGTAATAAAAAAGACACACGTAAATAGCGTGAAGAAGTAATTTCCAATTAAAAGAAAAGAAAGATACACTAGCAAAAAAACCCCTGCCATCAAAATTAGATGAACATACCTCAAGCCAGCTTTACATACCTGCTGTTGAAGGTACCAACTCATGCAACTTCTGAATTGCCACACCTCCAGGATAATTGAAATGTGAAACATATAAAGATGTTCCTGAATAAGCAGTATTAACTAGGAGATGCATAACAACAAAGAAAGATCCAAGTTTGTATAGCCAGGACTTCCGGTAGTTATTCAAACTGTCGAGGAAGGAAAAAATGAGAATAAACTGTTATTTTTTCTTTCATACTGGTCATTGACTACTGTGACAGAACTTGTATGAAAACTCCACTGCTAGGTAATGAAAATTAACGCAGATTTTATTACAAACGTGTATGGAATGCATATATTATCCATTCCTAAAACACTAGCTTCTAGTGACATCTAAATTAGAATAATCTCCTTAATAAAAGTAATACAAGCTCATAAATAAAGCTAAGTATTTGTGTTTAAAACCTTTAGCTATGAATGTGGTCTTTTTCAAAGAAGTTCAGAGTTCAACTTCAATTTGTTTACTCAATATACCCAAGTTTAACTATTTAACACAAACTCGTGGTTCATGAGCCCCACCTATTTATTAAACGACTCCTGAGGTAAGTTATGTTAACACCACAGTAGTACACTTGAACGTGTCTTTCTCTGGTGGATAAAACAAACTGAATGGTAACAGCATAACAGTAAAATCAGGGCTCTATTCTTGACTTGCCTCAAACTTGCCAAAGCATCCTGTCAAATAATTTAATTTTTCTTTGTCTCCATTTCCCTCATTAGTCATATGGGTACAATGATACAGACCTTTCTAAAGCATATGAAGATCTCAAAAGAATTCAGACTTCAAGATGGAAAGAAGTGCATAAAACCAGTAATAAGTTTTGCTTTTCTTTTGCATTTTGAGAGGGAGAAAAACCAAACAACAACAAAAAACCCACATAATTTTGAACTTACATTCGTGAGCACATTTTAGCAGCCACTATGTTGAAGACAGGGAAAGTATATATGATAAAACGCAGCTCTTTGTGTGGGAGAAACGAATACAAGAAAACAAAGCCCAGTGCTGGCAAAAGTAATATCCGAGTTCTCTTTTCTGCTACACCTAAAGGTACAAATATAATGCTGCATCCCAAAGCACGTGGCAGGGCTGAATAGAAATACCACAAGAAGGGGGAGGTCTTCGAGGTGAGAGTTAAGGATGCTTTCACTGCTAACAAGTAAAGTAACTGTTCTTTACAGTAGTACACACACATTTTGCAAATACGCAGTATGCTTTTTGTATATCGTGTTATTCCAGGCATTTGGTTTCTTGCCTTATCCTTTGAGAAATAAAAGCAGTTGCCTAACTACATTCACATCATCCAACAGAGGCACGTCAAAAGGCTCTAACGATGGGCAACATGAAAAACCAAGGGAAGAAATCTGGCTTTACACTGGTGGAACACAACAAAGCAAGAAGGAACGGTCAGCAGATGAAAATTAAAATTTATGGATCTAAGAAACAGACATTGTCTCATAAGCTTCAAACACTGAAATACTAGATGAAAAATAGAATTTAACACCGTAACTGAGTCTCAGGAATAGGTCACGTCAAGTCTTTGCTTTGGCTGGTAATGTTCAGTATATGTTTTTTCCTGGACGTTTCAAAGGATACTCCCCAGTTGGAACTTTTGTTTAAAACTGTGTTATACCAGAGCACTTTCCCTTCAGGCCACACAAGTTGCCTCCAAAATAGAGAATCCACAGCAACTGTTAGCCCTAAAAGAATCAAAGAAATACAAATCTGCATGAATTAAAAACTAGGGAAAAGCAAACTAACACACCCAAATAGCACATTTACTGACAAGATGAATGTAAACTGGAACATGCTTTGTAAGCCTCACCCAAAGCCACGAGAAGGTTGTCTATCTTGCACTGGAAATGCAGGGGAGGAAGGCACTTCTTAATAGTAGTCTTAGCAGAAGCATGTTAGGAATCTGACTGAGAGTTGCCCCGCTCCAACCCCATGTGTGAAAAGCAGTGTTTAATTGAAGTTCATTTTGAAATAATATTAGAGCATTAAACACAGTGAATGGTAAGAAACCTGGGTTAACTTCAAATGGTACAAAATGGATGTTTATTGTCAAGCTGGTAAATTAAGAAAAATTAATCTCTAGAAGTTTGCTATTATTTATTAGATGGGAGGGAAGAAAGATAATAAGGCATGAAAAGCAAAAAGACAGCAAAAGTAGCAAATCCATCAGCCCCATCTCCTTCACCCAGCTCTGTGAAAACTGCTCTGGTATTTAAGAAGTTAGCCCAGAGATGGAATGAGAGTATCAGTGACTAATTCCCCCTGGACCTCCGAACACACTGTGAGATGCCTCCAAACACACATGTCACTATTTTCTACTGTCTCTACTATCCATGCTGTGGAAGGGACAGCGTACTACCAGATGTCACCATCAGGCATCCGACAACAGCATTTTTAATTAGGTAGGCTGGCAGAGAAGCCCTTCCAACCCAAACTATTCTGTGATTCTATGTGCATATGCATGAACCGTCCATAGACGAGTAGAGACATGGGGATTTTTCAACCTCTGTAGCATGGATAATCACTTAAGCTATTAAAATTAACGTAATAAAGAAACAGAGCTGAACTGTGACTGCCTGCAACCCTCTCTCTTGATATCCCTGTCTGCCACCCTCTTGTATCCTCAGATTCAGCTTACTGTCATGGCAATAGATACTACAGCTGATAATACATGTGTAGCTACAGCCATGTACTAATTAGACATCTAAGCCTTTCTATGATCAGGACATTGTAATGTAAGCATTTAAAGGCAAGGGGACACAGTATCTTTCTACTGCTCTGTGCACGCCCATTTCTTCACATGGAAATTTTCTAAGAAATAAATAACCTTGTCATAGTACTGGCAAGTGGAGGAAAAAAAAAAAGCCAAAAAAAACCCCAAGGGCCAGGTCACCAGAGAAGTCAGTCAAATCTCCTGACTTCTCCTGAATTTAATACATGGCATTTGTTTTTTCCAAGCAAACACTTACCCAGACAAAAAATTCCAGCAGGAACAGCATGGGAAAGAACTTTGAAAATGGATATTCTTTTAGTTAATAACGTCACCAGGAGCATAAGGCCTAAGAATATGCAGAGCTCTGATCTGAAGACTATAATTGCCAAAGCTGAGAACCAAATGAATGGCCTTTGCTTTTGCTGTATCCAAAATGTCAATGCCAGGAGCACTGCAAAAAGAAATAAAATACACTGTCTGACATACCAAACTGTTCTTCCTGTTGTTCCTCTAACTTCCCACCAATCCTCTCTTGGTCTTCCTACTGTTTCTAGTCCAGAAATTCCTCCTCTGTTAGAAAAATGTAATTTGGAATAACACACACCTTTCTGCTGCTGAGGCTTAAGTAATTAGGAAAAGTATAACCGCAGAAGGAACACGTGGGAACTCTTCCTTGATAGTACATTTATTAGTGTGTTGGGTTTTTTTTGCGTGGGGGGTAAGGGAGAGGAGAAAAAAAAGGAAAAAGCAAAAGCAAACTTCAGAGGAGTACTAAAAGCCTTCCAAACTATGATTCACAATTATTATTGCTCAGTTTAGCTGAGGTGTTTATACTCTTGGCTGAGTATATCCTGTATTCACGGTAACAGCAACCCATCTCAAACACAAAAACAAGACTACAGACTACCTCCTGGGGAGAAAGAACTATAAAACCATTTGCATGGTTAGCTGAAGACACATCTCTACACATTTTTTCACAGCTAAAATCACATTATAACACTGACTACCTAGTAAAGTGGTCATGATCCTAAGGAAAACATGTGAAATACTAACAGTACAAAACCATGAAATAACTTGTTTTTTCATTAATACCCGCAGAAATTATTTGAGACGTTTATTACTAGACAGTGTTTATCTGACAATTCAACTGTTTTTTGTTTTGTATTTCAGTTCTGATCTCTACAGGTTCTTACACCAACCTCATGATTTTATTAGTCGAACAACTTGTGCTGAAGCATTAAATGACTCAGCTAATATCTGTTATGTGGTTAATCTTCCTTCTTGTCCTCTCTGGGGAAAAACTGTATGTGTAGATGTGCAGAGTATGATTCTGACTTTGATTTTTCCCCCCCCTTTAAGTGTGCAACCTGCTATATTTGTAGATAACTGCAGAAGAGGAAGGTGGAGATGTTGCGGTGGATTCTGTACCACAGTCTCATGAGAAAGCTGTTTCCTGTGTAGATCAAGTTCACAGGGTTGGGTGTTTTTGAACTGCGGGTGTAGGTATACTGCCTTTTCAATAGCTTTGTTTTATGCATCAAGTATGTGTACTCAAACCTCTAGTTAATCAAAGCCACCTGACAAACTCCACATATACTCAGATTCAATAAAACTGGACTCAACAGTCATTGAAAGCACACAGAGATAAAAAAACCCTGAACAAAACACCCCAAAGAGATCACAACTGCTTCATTAATTCTAGTCTTCGTATCATCCAATTTAATCAAGTGCATATATCGATTTGGTCTGACCACACATTTTCTGTGCTTTAACACACTGATATATTTGAGAATTTTTGTATTTTAAAATTATTTCTAGGCGAATACTTACCAAAAGGAAGTGCAAACACATTAGGGAGGGTTCGGGTACAGTAAAACATCAAATGAAACTGAGTAACAGAGATGAGACAAAAGATTGTTGATGTAGTTGCTCCGAACTGCTTTCTAACTTCTTTCTGCAATTTCCACAATGCGTAAATCACACTGAGCCCCAAGCTTCCTCGGACTATTGGAAAAATAAAAATGGGAAATAAGACAAGTATCAGACAGATGACTGTTGAACAACAATATGGCATAATGGAACAGGAAGAAGTTATGAAGAATAATACTGAAGATAACACAATATAACCCACTTTGAAGAAAAAAAAAAACCAAACCAACAACCCAGAACTTTCCCATTAGTTTACCTATTTTAATCCATCTTTAACTTGTCTGACATTTTTGCACAAAGGTCAATGCTTCTATGCCCAAGTTAAACAATATTTTCTGAGGCGTACACGGAAGTACACATAGGAGTGTATTTGCTGAAGACACTTGTTTTTTCTACACTGTCTGACATCTGTTAGCACAGACTTCGGGCTGTTAGTTACCCCAAAGAGGGGGTAGAATTACCATGCTAGTTCCAAGTACCTACAGTTTGCAAAATCCCCCAATAAGTAAAAGAACATACTATTTTAACCATTGATCCAAACACTGAATGTTACAACAGTGTCACAAATATCACCCATTAGTCCAGCAGTAAAACCATCTCTATTCTGAGGATTTAAAGATCTCATACCTATCAGCTGGGAGTAAAACTTTGACATTCTTAGCACAGAGAGTATATATATAGCTGGGCTGGAAAGGGCAGCAATAAAAATTGGTCCAAGAAACGTTCTTGGGACAACTCCAGGAAATTCATGATGGTCATACTGCAAAAAGGAAAATCTAAGTAAGATAGACACATCAGAGACAAAGGAAAACAGGAATAAATCATATTCACATTGCATTTATCCTGCTCATATAGCAAGGAATCACAATCTTTAACAGTGTCCAGGAAAGAAAACTTTCTTTCCAATTTACCTTATCCAAGTCCAGCTGGTGGTACACCACATCATGGATAGCTTGTAGGTTAAAGCTTTCCTCCACTTTTGTAAAAGGACAGACAGTTAAATGAACAAAGGCCACAACAATAATCAGCAGCAGCAATGGGAACGGCCGCCCACTCGAGCTCCTCCTCTGACCCATCTTGGGTTTGAAATTTGCATATATTCTACTATTATTAAAAACAGAAATATAAGAAAATACATTAATAACATGGCATGAAGTTTACAAACAGATAGATTGATAATACAAGGAAAACATACTACAGCAGCAGAAAAGTTTAAACAAAAACTAATAAATCAAATAATCCATGCATTTATTTTTTTTAGAATATACAGTCAATGCATTGAGTAGATAGCCAAAACCACATGCAGGCACCATTTCAGGATTTATACTGCCTTCTCTATACATAATGGTTTTAGTTTTCAGCTAAAAAAAACTCAGACAACTCAGACCCTACTTAAGAAAGTATTTCCCTTTGCATTCCACACTGCCATGACTGCTGAGAGTGCCACCTCAACTATGTCTGCATTTTGTGGCAGAGACAGCTTTGTAGTTTACTCTTACTTTAATCACACACTGGATTTACACATGATCTTTAGAACATACTCTCTCATTTGTCTAGGACTCGGAAACTAGTGGGAGAGGAACCACAAGGATGAGAAATTGCTCAGAACCAAGTGCTTTCATCTTTTGAGTTTACCAGCTTGCCAGTAGCTAGATCTGGACTCAGCTAGTGAAGGATGAATCCCGTTTGGCACCATGTGTCACTACAGAGACAGATGAGATGGTCTGACTCCCATTCTTTGCACCCCTGCCCAGAAATTAAGGCCATCTCTCCCTAGTGCTTAGTTGCACAGCATTACTGAGCCATTCTTACAGTGCTATTTATGTATTTTACCATCATGTGTCCAGGTGATGCCAGAGAAAATAAGAATAAGCATTGTCATAGGTAAACAGTTCATCTTTTTCTGGTTTCAGATTACAAAGCAGGGGGGGTGGGGAAAATATTTTCCATGACCATTTCCAGCAAAACCATGGTAATCTGTTTCACATTCTTTAAATTTAAAATTCCCACTTTTTGTAAGTTTACAACTTAATAAAATAAATTTTAGTTATTGTTATTCTTGTTCTGTTCTCACAGAACCAAAACTTTAAAAATAGCACCTTTAAGGTGCAACTGAGGCTTTGGTTAGAGATATTTTCTCCTGTGTTTTGGTCTAAACATGTCCATCAAATAGATTCTGATAGTTGGCAGATTTCTAGGATCACTTAGCAACTGCCTCCTAGAATTGATGTCTGTCCTGCTCATTAGCAAAAATAAATAAATAGTGAGTTAATGTTCCTTATTTTCACAGCCAACACCAATAAATCCCTAAATTTGTGTACTTCTTGAAAATTGCACATATCTGCCTATCTCTCTGACTGCATCTCTTTCTCACAATTGCCGGTTACAGACTGCAACTTATGCTCCAACCCTGGGCTCAAAGATAAAGAGTTCTGTGGTAGGTCCTTAAGATTTTTGGCTTGTTTTGCACTGTGAACAGCCTAAATAAACACAGCATCCCAAGAAGTGGGAAGAAGTCTTTTTAACCTGTGCTTAGTATCACTTCTTTACAAGGATGGATAATGTGCTGTGCTACGACAGAATCCTTTTCCACAGCCATAGTCAAAGAGGTACAGGAGTGACACCCAGAGCACTTCAAGAAGTGTTTGGCAGGAATTAAACCTCTGCATGGGGCAATTCAGCTTGTACAAATTCTTGTCTCTAGAAAGCTCTCTTGCTGAACTCTTCCAATAAATACAAAGGCATCTCATGTTTCTGGCCAAACTTAACCAGCTGAATGGACACTGAAGGATCAATCCACCACTGCATATAGCAACATGGGCATTGAGTAGCTTGTGCTACTCTGCTTGCGTGTAATAAACCAACAAGACAAGTATTCTCCGCTCCCATTTCACAGCTTCTCAATGTTTCAGATATTTTAGGACCCGATGAATTCTTGTGAAAGGACCCAAATGCCAGGAAGCTCCATTTTTTCCTTCAGTTGTATAATAAAGAGATGCTACCTTCACCTACAAATACTGCATTCATTAGACTCTGACTACTCTACAATATAGCCTGCTCCCACTACTGATCACCACAAGTCCCCAGCCTCCTAAACCATCAGAATGACACCAAAGCTACACATCCCATACACAGTTTATCGCAAGGCTTTCTTTTAATCTTGTTGACTCCAATCCCTTTGTATGCCTGAAGAAAGTAAGCTTGCCAGCATATTCGTAGATTTGGAAGATAATTGCATGCATTATGCATACTGAGATTCCCTGAAGGGCAACATGCTAGGAGATAAAAACACCAAAGCATGAAGACAACACACCTAGGTTTCTGAGATAAAGCCTAATTTAGTGGTCTTGTCAAGACTCGAGATAACTTGCTCTGTTGAAAATTGATGCTTGCAGATCTCAAAGTTCAAGTGGAATTACTATTATTTAAATCTGATGTTTAAAATAAATCTGCTATATAAAAGCAAAATACTTGCAATTACAAATTTTATTTTTAAATGCCAAAACCACAGAAACAGATTTTCACTTAAAGAAACCATTTTAATAATGAAGGTTAGAGGAATAGCATAAGCGAATACAAATACTTTTATCCATCATTAACATTCCAACAACTTTAGAAGAATCTTTCTCAAACCTGTACAACATAGAAACATTGACTCCCCGCCACGTCCTACGTTAGGACTGAATCATAGAAGAGCAGAATTTTTCAAAGAATTCATCTCTTCCTGGGATTAAACTGCGTGAAAATAAATTGCTTTCTTACGTTAGAAAAACTCCCAACCTGAAACACTTAAAAATGGTTTATTCTTTTTCTATTGAAGTGTCATTAGTTCAAATAACAGACTTCTGACTCTTCCCATGGAAAACCTACCGTACTTAGCTCACATTTTTCAGATATGCTTCAGTATGAATGTTAGAGTTTGGCAGCCAAAATGCATGTTGAATCTGCCTACAGAGGCTGCATTTCACTCCCTCATATGCTCTGTATGGAGGCATCTAAGCAGAACCACCATCGGCACCCCACCATGAGGTCTTCCCTCTTTGGCTTGGTCTAGGTTTGGTAAAACTTAAGTTGTGTTACCTTCAATTTTCATGTTTTGCTTTCCTATGCTTTAATAGCTCTTCCAACTTTGCTTTAAATCTAACTTTGGAATGAAGTCAGATTTAAACCTTGCAGTTGCTGGGATTGCTTTTTCTTCTTTTCTAGGAAGGAACATAACAGTTGCTATTCGCATATCATAGAATGGTTTGGGTTGGAAGGGTCCCTAAAGCTCATTCAGTTCCAACTCTGCCATGGGCAGGGACACCTTCCACTAGAGCAGGTTGCTCCAAGCCCTTGACCCCTGCCAGGGTTGGGGCAGCCACAGCTTCTCTGGGCACCCTGTGCCAGCACCTCAGCACTCTCAGAGAATTATTTCATCCTAATGTCTGATCTGAACCTACCCTCTTTCAGTTTAAGGCCATTACCCCTTGTCCTATATATACATTTCCTCAGGAGTCAAAAAAGGGAAGGGAAAGCTTTGGCAGGAGATGAAGCCTGGGACAGCACCAGGTAGCAAGGTACAATGAAGCTATGTACAACGTATCACTCTGTGGGGACGAAACACACAGAATGCTCTCGGCTAAGGAAACCAAACCTGAACAACCCAACACCCTGCGCCCCCTTCTTCCCGCTGCCCCGGCACCCGTAGATCAGGCGCGCTCGGGGCCAGCGTGAAGTTTGTTCCCCTCAGGTCGCCCCGGTGCGGCCCTGCAGCGGCTCACGAGGAGACCACGA
>NW_009923444.1:0-1238 GCF_000696875.1 Nestor notabilis
TCGTCCAGCAATGCCCTTGTCCAAACCTTAAGAATATGCAGTTCCCTCCAGAATCTGCAGTTCCTTGGAGTGTTTGGTACTGCACAAAAACTAGCGCTGAGAGCACATAGTTTTTCTCATCCCCAGTTCTCCATCAGAGAGAAAATGCAGAAAATGGTGGCTTCCTCATTCAAGTCCCCAGATGAAGGAACTCATTACACATTAAAAGTCCCAGACTTAATGATCCTGCTTTGTCTGCATCTTTTTGACTCTTCACAATATTGTCATTTATATTTATGAGATTATGGAGAGATTTACAGTGTTTTCAACTTCCCAGTAGCTCAGATTGAAATAAAAAAACAGAGCTTTTCACTTCGAGTTTATGAACAAAACAAACAAAGCCAAATCTAGAGGGTGGCGGCAAAAAGAGTGAATTCCTGTGAGGCAGAGGAAAGGGGCAAAACATGAGAAGTCAACCTTAGCTGCAATTTGGGACTGTATTTCAATAAGCCTCACCCATCTGGGATATAGAGAAAGCCTTCAGGAAGCTCATAGTTCCCCAGAGACCTGTTCTGACTGTTCAGGGAGGTCTTGGAGATACAGGGATGCCATTTGGGTTTCTCTGCATGGCACAGTGGCAGCTCCACTAATCAGACTTTGACCATTGTTGGCTATTGCCTCTGTTCTGCACAATGTGGTTGAAGGTGGGGAATGTGGTCCTCTTGTGCCGAGCAGAGCAGGTCCTGCCTGGGGACCTCAGTATGTGGTTGTACCTGGGGCCTCTGCCTCAAGAGGACTTATTTGTCCCCACACCACTTGCAGCTATACAATGGGGTGGTTAAGTGGGGTGCAGTGTGTCGGCACAGCAGAACACCCTTAGCTCACAGTTACAGCACTCAGTTTGCTCAGAGAGGTTGGTGTTTTTAGCACAAGTCAAACTGCTGGAATTAAACCCAGCTGTGGAGTAGTGCCTTTTGGAAGCAAGCACTTGGAAAGCCCCAAGTGGTGGCCTCCAATGCAGCAGCTAATTGTACAGAGCAGCAATGTGTATTCTTCATAACTGGATGATGTAGAGACTTCACCCTGTGCGTAATTTCCACCATAAACTCCTGGGCTTCTTCTTTACCAGAACTCTCTATGAGGGAAATCCAGGAGGAGGCCACGGAGCTGCTGCGAGGGCTGGAGCAGCTCTGCTCTGGAGCCAGGCTGAGAGAGCTGGGGTGGGTCAGCTGGAGAAGAGAAGGCTCCTGAAGGGGACA
>NW_009923444.1:1517-9440 GCF_000696875.1 Nestor notabilis
TTTGGAGCTGGATGAGCTTTAAGGTCCCTTCCAACCCAAACCAGGCTGGGATTCTATGAAACTTCTCAGGCCTGTCACATGCTGCCTTGCTTCTTTCCATGAATCTTTTGGTCTTCCTCTTGGTCTTTGGGTCAGAAATATAAAAAAAACCCAGCAGATGATAGGATGGATGCCACAGAGTCAGGTTTTTACAAAATACAGTCTCAGGAATGAAGGAGTTTCCTCAAAGATGGACTCTAGACGTGGTTGAAACCTCATCACTTGCAAAAGCTGTGTCTTGCCAGACCTTGACCGTGTTCATCCTTCGCCCTCTGCTGGGTGCAGCATTACACATTCCTCCTCTATAGCTGCAGTTTGGCACTGTAGATATTCAGTCAGCACCCCTCAGCCTGGGCTGGACCAGTCCCTTCCTGACATGGGCAATATTATGAACATCTCCACCCATGCTCCTCCTGGCCTGAGCTCTTCTGTCTCCTGCATATTTGGGTCAATGTGTAAAACTAATTGCCCAGCTTCTGGGTCAAAGCCTGTGCTAATCAGTGCCAGCAGTAGCTCTGGCTTTGAAAACTTGGATCCAGCTGAGAGAGAAGTGACCTTTTCAGAGCACAACGATGCTTTCTAAAAGCTGATGGTATGGCACAGCAACCGAAAGCATTTTGTTCTCTCCGCTGCTGAGCCCTCTCACAAAGGTGTCTGTGCTGACTTTGCTCCCTAGCGTGGCTTATTTACTTTCCTTACCTTGAAATAACAGCAGTACTTGTAAAAGAAAGGGAAAAATCCCCATCTTTGCCTGTGAAGGTATGAAAGAAAGTAGAGTGAAGTGGTGCAGAGCAGAACATCTCTGTGCATCTTGGAAGACCCTCAGCTCTTCTGAGGTTCTTCAGTCCTTCGCTGAGGGACAGGTAAGGGAGCAGCGAGCTTCTGCGTCACCTGGGAATATCTCTTCTTCCTTCTGTCTCCCTCCACACGTGGACAGTCCCATTGTTACCTGCAGTGACACATGACACATGATCATGCCAAAGTGGCAGCTATATTTTACTCACGCTCAGAGATGATTTGCAGCCAAAAAAGAAGCCTTAAGATGCAAGAGCAAGAAAACTGTGTCAATGGTGTTTGGCTGTAACCCAAGCCCAGTAACACAGCAGGCGTGGGAGCTCCCTTGGATGTTTTTGCTTGACGAACTCCCACTTGAAACAGCTGATGAGTTTCAATATTTGGACGGAAGGCTGGATTTAAAATATATATTGCAGCTCTTCAGAAATCGCAGGATCTTCCTTTGCAGGGAGTTATTTGCTTGGAAGAAGATATTCTTCCTTTTGTCTTGTTTTAATGGCTGCAGTTGATTACTCTTCCCACCACTGACTGCACTGGACTTGTGACCATTTCCTTGCTTGATGTCACTCCCCATTATATCTGGAATGGCTGTGCTAGTGATCACTGCATTTACAATAGGCTGATTCTTTTTTCTGCAATCAGGAAGAGCTCTGCTATTACCAGGTAACAAACTCCAATAGGTCAATTTTCCTATAAATCAGATCCAAACTCTCCACTCACCTGCACCTGAAAAGCAAGGATGAAAATCACAGAATCACATCGTGGTTGGAATGATAAAAGAGAATATGATAAACCTCCTCATAACCATTCAACCTTCCTCTAACTCAATGACCTTGTTCTGAAAATACTGCCCCTGCAGTACCCTTGCTGAGCCCCTGCTCTAAACAAGCCACCCACACTGGAGAAGACCCCGACAGGGCCACAGAATGGGTCAGAGTAAGAATCAGGATGTTGCCAGCATCTTAAAATCCTTTGGCCACTCTGGAAAAAAGAGCAGAAGGAAGTTTGTGATACCAGTTTTAGGTCTAAGTTAAGGTAGGGAACGACTTCCAGGCTGCTCAACGCCTCATCTCCCTGCTTAGGTACTACCACCCCACCACTACCACTTTTCGTTACAGGGCTTAGGAAAGGTCCAGATGATAAAGCTGAGCCTGGAAAGAGCTTGTGACTCCTGAGATGTCTTCTGAGTGCTGATGTTTGATGTGCAGCTTAGTGCCTAGGGGACACTTCTGCCATTATCTGGGCTAAAACTCTGATTAATGCAGGAGGAAAACATGGGTGCTGAAGTTCCCTCCATGCTTGGGCAACAGTAAAACATCTGCAGAAGCACAGATGAAGGAAGAAAGGGGAAGGATCTGAAGGCAAGAAGTTCCCTACGTTTTTTGCATCATGAAGAGGGGCTGGCTAAAAATGCTGTGTTGAAGGGAGGTGATGTTGCCTTCCTGATGGTGCTTGGCAGTGAGTAACCCTGGGGATCCTATGATGGCTGTTAGGTCACCTGCAAAGCTGTTGGCATTGCTTGTCCCTCCCACCAGGCAAAGGACAGCAAAAAGAAAAGGAAAATAAGCTATTGGGATTGCAGTTGTTATTTCAATAACAAAGCTGTTCTCTCACTCTGTCTGAAGGGGAAATGCCGTTGGCTGCTCCTTGCCTGCAGGAGACATAAAAGGGTGTAAACCGTTTGAGGGATGCTGGGACCCTAAGTGAAGTGAGATGCACCATGGGCTTAATGCCACGATAACGCATACTCCCTATGACATTATCAGCACAGTCATCGAGGCTGTGGTCACTGCTCTCTGCTAATGAACCCTTCTGATGAATCTTGCCTAATCCACCAGCCCAGATTGTGCCTCTTCTGCTGTGGAGTCCTGCCAGCTCCTGCATCTTCTCCTACTGCAGCAGCATGGATCCAGTGGTCCAGGGCAGGCTGGAGGTGGTGGAGGTCCCAAATCTGCCCTTGGCTCTGCTGTGGACAGACAGAGGAATTGGGCTGTGCTGTGCAACCCCTCAGACTGCCTCTGTGCAAAACAGGCCAGGCACTGGGGGCTTCTCACCCAGCCAGGCTGTGCGTGGCTTAGTCCCACTGGCCTCATTGCTATTCGTGTTTTGTTATTGATTAAAACCCTCTCAGAGATTTGGATTACCAGAATAAAAACGTATAAATCAGAGAGTTAAAGATGCTACAACAGAATGCACTGAATGGGGCTGCTGGCAGGATGAAACATTGTGCTCATGCCTATAGAGCCAGCACTTTGCTCTTAAACAGAGTGTGATACTCACAAACCATATGTTGTAGAAAGAATCTCACTGAGAATGAAGATTTTCACTCGCTTAACATGAAAAACATGCACTCCAAGTCCTGTTGCAGTGAAAACTGCCTGGAAGTTTTTTTTATTCTCAAGGATAAAAGTGGCTGGGCACCACTAACTATTTTGTTCCAGCAAGAAGAACAGGTTGGTGTAGTGACAATTATTTATGAACAGCTCCTTCTTTGAGGCTCTGGTGTTAGCTAATTGCTTCTGGAGTATTCAGATAAAAAGCATATTTACTCATGTACTACTCAAACCCTAAATATTTGGTGCATTTCACAAATATCTCTAATACATGTCCACAGAACAATAGATTGGCAAATGAAGCAGCTGCAGAAGAGACAGATCAGACACACATTTGAAACAGCCAATTATTTAGATTAATTAATAAGCAATGACTGTGCATAAATTCTGCATCTCATTTGACTCTTACAATGCCAGAACTTACAGCTGTTACTGTACCAGTCAGTCCTTATGCTCTCAGCAGAGACACGTTCCTTATGCTAATCACAGAGAGTGCTGCTTTACAGCAACTTTCACATTTTCCCTCCCAGTGCTGCTGCTGCCTGCCAGGAGTCCTTGAGAAACCCAAACAGCATCTCTGTGGACTAACAGAGGCTCATGTTTAAACTGGTTCCCAGGAAGAAAAATCTATGTAGGCATTTAACACACTAGGTAGGCACCTACTGGGATTTGTTCTGTAAATGCCTGGGAACCTAAAGCCAGATTCTTATCCGTATTCAGGCACCTTCCTCCCACAAAATTACCAGGGATTATGTGCTTTTAAAAATCCTGCTGGGTGCTTATTTGCATCCTTATGTGCCTGTCTACACTTAAAAAGACACTCCTAGCAGCCAATTCTAAAGAATTCCAAGGGAATCCCCTGGTCTCCACTTACCCTGCGATTTGGGGCAGGTTATGTATTCAGTGACACTCTGCTACTCATCACTTACCTCTACAGCCTTTCAGAGGTCATTATCCATCTAGGCCCCTCTTCTATAAACAGCATCATTACCCAATTGTTTTAATGTCCTTCCTCATTTTGCTGAAATCTTCCCTGAGCTGCCCAGTTGTACTGAAACACTCCTGGAAAGCTGTAAGTGATGGCTGACACATGAATATCCACGTGTTTGCATTCTGATTGTGCTGGCCAGGAGGGATGTGGGGTGTCCTGTGTAGCATTTTTTTCTAGTGAGTGCTGGAAATGGGGAAATAGCACTTTAATTTATATTCTTTACATACTGTTCCAGCAGCACTGGAAGTACATGGAGTATTTTGCACTGAGCTGTGAAACATCTCTCTTGGCTTTGTTCTGCATTGCACTCTTGATGGCTTGCATTTTCTAGCACTGTGACAGGGTTAGGAATGAGAAAGATGTAATGTTGAAAATGCTGTCCCTGTGTACTTACAATGGGTGGATTTATCAGGCCCCTGTATCCACACCTCCTCCGGTGATGACTAACCATTGTGCTTTTCACAACTTCAGCCTTAATAGATAGCCACGGTGTGGTTTGGAAACTAAACTCACCCAGGATTGATTCCATTCCCAACTTTGGTGTAACCTGGCTTGTTGCCACACCACCGAGCTCTACAGCAAGAGGTGGTTGAATTCAAACAACTCACTAGGAATGGTCCCTAGTCCATGCTCTCACAAGCACTGCCTGGAGAGTCCAGGTTAGCACAGCTCAAAATCGTGCCATGAAGTGTGCTACTGATGGGATAGTGTGGGCAATTCCCCAACAGCACTTACAGCCATTTCCTGGCTTCACTGAGCTTCTTAGTCTGGACACAGGCTCTACTTCCCAAAGATGGGCTGTTGTCACTGTGTTATACCCATTGGAGCCTATAGAACAGACCAGAGAGCCAGCAGGCAGGTCCTACAGGCTCCATCCTTTCCCTCTGCCTCACCAAGACAGATGCATGTCAGGGAGATGTGTGGAGACTCCTTATGCCAAGGCAGCCCCCAGCTTTGCTACTTGTACAAAGTATTCTCTTTCATGAAAAGACAGGAAAAAACCCCACCAAAAATAAAATCATTCTGCTTTAAAATGCTTAAGAAGTAAAATGCTCCCTGCAGGAGCCTCCTACAGCTCTACCCCAGCCCAGAACATCCTGCAAAGCACAGGGGAGCAGTGAGACCAGACAAGAGCTGTTTCTGGAAGCCCACGTGCTCTGCCTTGACATTGCAGTGTCATTCAAGAGCAAGACACAAATCTGCATATGAAGGTCTCTTGGCCCCTTTCACAGGAGCTGAGCAAGAGAGGGGGGCATAACCTGTCAGATCCCCCCTCTCCCCTGGCAGACAGGGAGGTGATGTATTTATCAGGTCCTGTGGACACCTGGTAGTCTCAGAGGCAGGAAACCATTTGGAAAGCATGCTGACAGTGTCTTCCTGGACTGAAGGGGGACATTAACGCCTATGAGGCTTGAGCCTGGGATGAAAAGCACAACTATAAGACAACTCATTTGACTATCCCCCTGGGGCTACAGGAGCCCTGAAAGAAGCACCTTGTCACCTTTCCCTCTAGAAAGAGCTTAGGAAACTGCCATGAAGACTCAGAGGACTAAGTTGTCCCTTGCTGTTTTAAGCCCAGGGGCAGGGTTAGTACTGTGTGACATTGCTCTGAATCCTTGGCAGTTCCTGGGGTGTCCTGTGCTCCAGTCTCAGCTCTCTGCAGTATCTACAGGGACTCATCTCTCTCTGCTTCAAGAAGTTGATTAGGGTCAAGACCTTGCATAGACTGGCAGCAAAACCATCTCTTCCACTGTAGACAGAAGACCTTCTGGAAGTCGAGATGGAGCCACTCTGCCAAGCAAAGCAGTGGTGCCAGGGGTGCCCACCTCCTGTGTGGAGAAAGATTATGAACAGCAGCACTAGCTAGGAAGCTGGGTAAAAATCTACCTAGGAAGTAGGTAAAAATCTAGGGAAAATCCCCATGCCCAGTGCCCACGAACATCTGAGCTGTAAGTCTGCTTTCCCATGAACACCAAAGTGAGTGAGAAGCTTGTTTGCTTCTCATTGAAACCTTCCCTTCAGGCTGTTTCAAATAGGCACCATTTCGCTTCCCTCACAAGCAAGGTCTCCAGAGAGCCATGCAGCTGTGGGGCTGCCCTCAGATACTGCCCCATCCCTCTGAATTTACAAGGCAGGAGCCAGATCTGGCTTCTCTCATGCTCTTGCACAGATAGGCAGCCAAGAAAGCAAGAACAGTCAGCCTCAAATCTGGGTCCATTCCTGAGCAACACACACGAGAACCCAGCGTCCTGTGCCTTGGCTCTGGACTCACTTCTGGCAGGTTATCTCCATTCTATCTGCATTTTCTGCTATCTCCAAGACTCTTCCTTCGGCTATTGGGCCCATGCTGCCCATGCTGAGTGACTACTGCAACCAGGGCACTTCACTGATGAAAGGGGCTTTTTCTGGCAAGCACTTGTAGTAGAAATTGGGATAGCCCAAAGCCCATTTGAGCACTATGCCGGTCACTGCATCTGTGGAGCTACAGAGGTCTTCTAAGTTGAGATGTTCTCAGAATAACCTATCTATGGAAAAAGCCTAATCTAATGGAGGATTTGAATAGTCTCACCCAGAATAGTGTTGTATTTATATCTTCTTGGCTTCACCTGATCCAAACAGAGGCATAAAATAGCATCCAAAGCCAGTGTGTAAATCCAAGAAACATCCTTCATAGACTGCAATTAATTAAAAAAAAAAGAAGAATCCACCAGGTCTAACTTAGTGACCTGACACATGAAATACCAAGAAATGGAAGCAGTTAGTAGTGGAAAAGGCTTAAGAGTTGGAAGAATACTTCTGTGGAGCATAAAGGCAGCCATGTCTGTGTGGCAACAAAGAAGCGTCACCTTCCCAAGAAGACACCTTTCAAGCTACAAAAAGGTGAAATTTTGAAGTTAAATCCTGTGATAAATAACATATTACCCAACACTGCATGAGTGCAGGAAGAGCTGTGGATTAGCATAGCTTGAAATGAAATGCCAGCCTATGTGTGGGTGTGGAGAGGGGGTTGTGCACAGTGTGCTTGGCAGATACTTTGGAGCCTGAAAGCAGTTATAAGAGAAAAGGCTTATAGGGAAACTTAAAGCCTTAGTAAATCTCTTCTAGCTGAACATGCACGGGATGCTGAATTCAGGATCTATCTATATCTAATGTATTTGTATGCTTTGAAGGCTGAAAGCAAGATTTAGCCCTGATACCTCTTTATCTTGGAGGCACGGTTCAGTGGGGTTAAGACTTTGACCCTCGTAGCCCAGAGGGTGTAGGGTGCAGGAGCAGTTCTATTGCAATCCCTTTCCTACAGCGTGATCCCTGTGTCAGGTCAGGGGTTTGTAGCAGCAGAAGTAGAGACATCCAGCCACATGAACTTCATCTTGCCCCAAAGGGGCCTACAAGAAAGCTGGAGGGGGCTTTGAACAAGCCTGTAGTAACCCAAACCAGTCTGTGATTCTATGAACATACACTAGCTAGTTGGTACTTCCACTGCGGTGCTTCACAGTCACATCTTCAGTGACATCCTCTGCCACATCCCCATCAAGGACCTTGAACAGGTACTGGTGTAGCAGGGTTGATTGATAGACAGACAACGCTCCAGGGGCTTCTTCCTGCTGGCGTCTCCTAAGGAGCACTGCAATGAGCTAGATAAGGGACCTGGGGGTGCTGATTGATGGAGCTGGACATGAGCAGCTTGTGCCCAGGCAGATAAGAAGCCATGAGCATCCTGGCCTGTCCCAGTACCAGTGTGGCAGCAGAGCCAGGACAGTGACC
>NW_009923444.1:9866-30020 GCF_000696875.1 Nestor notabilis
CCAGGGGTTAGTGGTGGCCTTGGCAGTGCTGGGCAATGGTTGGACTGGATGAGCTTGAAGGTCTTTTCCAACCCAGTTAACTCTATGATTCTAGGAGCTGAAACACTATCTGTAACCCTCATTCTGTTGAGGAGAAGTTTAGGGGGGATTATGGCAAGTAAAGTTTAAGGAAATTAAGGCAACTCCTTAAAGCAGGATCAGTTTTGTTTGCAGCTTGTACCTCTATGACAGGTATCTGTGTTTCCCCTGCAAAGCTGCATGGGATTGCCAGCATCAGAGGAGTCCTGTCCCTTTCAAACTGCTCAGAGACATGTGGGGAGGCTTTGGTGATTTTTTCTCCCCTCAGATTAGTGACAAGCCAGCCCAGCCAGTGTAACTTGAAAGAGATTCTTCTCCTTTCATATTCTTCCATCCAGAAATAATGAGTGTCACCGATGGCTGGAGAATGCAGCAAGTGGGAAGGTCAGCAGAGGACAGGCTGCAAAGGAATACAGCAAAGATGTCGTGGCTGTGGCAGAGATCCACAGAGCGGGGGAAGTGAAAGCTCACCTTGGAAAGTTCTCTGGCATGAGGGTCTTAAAGCCCTTGCTGGAACCAAGGGAAGGTCAAGAGAGTCACACAAAGAGAAAACAGGGATCACAGTCCAGAAAGGACATCATCTCAGTCTCATACATACACGGAAGGATGTACACCAAGGTCTCACCCATTTGATGAGAGAAAATGGGAACAATTGAGCTGGTACTTTGGGGTTTTGGGACATCCTTTTGAGAAAGGCACCAAGATCCTCAGCCTTGGGGAGTGAGAGCTGGGCAGTAGGGAGACCTGAGCCCTCTGATGCCAGCAGGGTTGGCAGCAAAGTGTGAGGGCACAAAGATGTCTTCATTATATATACCAGGAGCATGCCAGCCTGATCACAGCCGATAGACAGAGGTTAATAGGGTCTCCAAGCTCCAAACTGACACTTGGTTGGAGCTAGGAGTTCTCAGTAGGACTGACTGAGAAGTCTTTGTGCATTGGAGCACAACCTTCTGAGCACTGTCGAGTTTAGGAGTAAGGACCATGGCCCTGCTGAGCACGAAGCACATGCGACAGACTTACACATGATAGAGAAGCTCCCTCTGAAGTACACTTACACATAGCAATTGCAAGAGGTTTGGAATCAGTGCAGCAGCAAAGGAAGTGATGCAGAACGGGATCAGTCTATCCCTGATGCCCAAAGAAGCCCATGGAGACACAGGCAATCCAGGCTGGGCAAGACCATTCTCAGCATGGAAAGTCAGGCCTCAGGAACTGCCACCTTGACCAGCTGGAAGAACAAAAATGCAACATTCCTCACCATTTTGCAGGACCCAGATGAAATGCAACAGTCCTGCTCATTTTGCAGGACCCAGTGTTCTCTCCTCGCTTCCCACAGGAAAGTGGTGATCAGTTGCCAAGTGGACTTGCTGGGATGGGTCCAGGCTGTCACTTCACAATTGTCCAAGAGAGCTGAGAAAAGCAGCTGCCTGCAAGCCAGGAAACTTCCAGCCTTTTTATGATCTTCTTGAAGGTTTCCAGCTCTGCGCTAGCCAAGGAATGCAGGTGCTAGAGCAATTAGGAGCCCATGCATTCTCATGAAGCCATTGAACATCCCAATTATGCTGCTCTGACAAAGCTGATATTCACCACCACATCTGTTATCCCCATTTGCAGGAGCCCTTTTGTAAACCTACACATGTATTACTCTTGGCTAGCTCCTCTGGGAAATCTGCCTGTCTCACTTCCAGCCTTACGATTGTCCAATTGCTTCTATTCCTGACTTTGCCCTATCCCATCTTATTGATTTATATCCTGCTTTTAGGATGGTTTTATCCAGTATCTTAAAATGGAATAGGCTGTCTCTGCTAGTAGCTAGTTATCAAAGCCCAAAGGGTCTTGAAGCACAGAAAGAAGGTGATCTTTGTGAGGGTGAACAGGGAGCTTGCATCAGTCCCACAGAAAACGAGGCTGGAGCAGGGCTCAAATCCCAGCTTGGAGAGCACTGTTAGGGATGGTGTCATGCAACAGGGCTCCTTCATGCACGAGGTTCTACAAGCACCAGACCACACTGACAGCACAGACAATGGGACTATGTGTCACACCATGTGTCAAGATTGCCTGTCCCAGTGGGGCCAGGACAGACAGTCAAGGTCCCAGCACCCCTCTGCAACTGTAGGAGATCCAGGCAGGGCTGCAAAGGACCATCAGTCAGTAGCGCTCTTCACTACAGTAGTTCATTTCTGGTGCTTTTCACTGAGATCTGATCTGCCATTGGAGCTGTCGGACCACTTGAAGGAATGAGGCTGCAGCCATAGCATCCTGGGCTCTAAGCTGTTGTCCTGTGCAGACTTCAGAGGGGCTCGGTTTTCAAATAGACTAGATCTCTTCTCACCTATAGGCTTTCGGGTTTGAGAGTTCTTCTGGACTCCTGCAGTTTCTCTTCTCATATATATTTGTAAGGGGTTGGAAAGATGGAATAAGGGGCCTGAATGCCAAACTGCACTCCTATGAAGGTCTGCTTCTGGCTTCCCATTATGTCCTTGGCATGACTGCAGCCTTTCAGGAGCAGGCTTGATATCTTCAGCCAGTTCTGCTGTACTTTGACTGTTCATAGAATCACAGAATCAGAGGATCATAGAATCATAAAATCAGAGAACCACAGAATTATTGAATGGTTTGAGTTGGAAGAGACCTTAAAGCTCATCCAATTCCAACTCCCTGCCATGGCCCGGGACACCTTCCACTAGACCAGGTTGTTCAAAGCCCCTGGATGGTTGGATACCTGGCTTGATTTTCAAATTATTAAAGTAGGCAGGAGATGCAGGCAAGATAGTGAAAGAATCATGCTGATAAACAGTTAAAACATTGCCAGACCATGCCATTAACCTACCCAGATATTTACAAGAGCTAGAAAAATACATGTTCCTCTATGCTTCTTTTACCTACTACCTAAAAGACCCATGATGAACAGTGCAGTTCTTGATGCTGCATTGATTTATATCTTGTGGGCCCACAGAAAATGCTTTGGGGTATATCAGTTAGTTAATAGAGCATTTAGGAAAGACATCTCTCCAAAATGATGGATGCTGCACAGAGATTATAAGAATATGTGGAGACCCCCAAGGCAGAATCCAGTGAATGATGGGTCTGGTTTACCTATTTTTTGCAGAGGACCAGATCTCTTGTCCCTGTTCCCATAATGCTCTGTTAATTCAAATTCAACTTTATACCCATATGCATTGGCTCTAAAGGAATTAGTCTGTGAAGGAGAAAGACTATTTTGTTCATACACTGAACTCATGTTAGAATGATTTTCCTCAGGTTTCTGCCACTGGCATCAGGAGTATCATCAATGCAAATCCAAAGAAGAGGACTGTGTGATGCAACTTCTGAGGTACTCATTAGGTGTTGTTTGTTTCTATCATCAAGATTGTGTTTAATTTAGCTGTTAAGTTTCATCTCCAGCCTTACCTTAGTGACTGGGCAGGATGTGAAATCTTCCCCAATGCCAAGCAGTTTGCACAGTTGTTTCAGGTGGTTTGTCAACATTAAGCAGAGGGAAATGGAAACAGAATCCAAATAGGACTGAGGCAGAAGAGCGTAAAACTTCCCAAACTCCATTGTACCTCCAGCACTAATTCACTGTTGGTCTTCAAGGTCAAGACTGAGGCAAGTCACACTAGCTGAAGGAAATCCATGGTTTAGTTCATCATCTTCTATAGCTCTGTGGTGCAAGCAGAGACTCTGATAGACCCAGAATCTCCTGGCTTTCTGCAGAAATCTGCTTTCTTTGCTTGGGTTGCATAGACAGTCTCTTTGTTAAACATTATTGTCTGCAGTTTTCTGTCCTGTGGTGTTAATCACAATGCAGGGTATGCCTGTCTAAATTCCAAGTGTACTTGAGGTGCCCAGGTAACATTCTCAGAGGAGCAATGGAATTCATTGAGCATAAAAAGGAACAGATCTGGGCCTTTTTTGAACCAACCACCAAGCAAATAAAGGAGATGGATGGGAGTGGGAGTGAAGTTTTATTTGCAACACGCCTCTTTATCTGCCTTGTCTAGTGGTATGTGGCCAGTTCCCTCAGGAAGGGCTCAGATCTTTAGTGATGGACTTCAAGAACTTTATTTTGCCAGAATGGTCCTGTTGCATGCATAGCTGCCAGCGTGTTTGCTTTACCCCACCAGCCCATGGACCTTTCACTCCCCAGCTGGCAGATAAAGTGAGATGTGTTGCCAGGCTTTAGCAGCACTGCCATTCCTCACCAAACCAATAAATAATGAGGTCTGAACCTCAGTGCACTGTCTATAGGCTCTCACAGACCCGCTTAACCTCACAATGAAAGGTCCAGGGGTCCAGAGGAGGGTGGAAGCTTCAACCAAAGGTGCATCTACATTGCTGGACACAGTCCTTCATGTAATCTGACCATGTTCTCTATACATATATTGCCATGACCTTTGCACCAGTTTATCTACACAGCTGCCAGGCTGTAGCAGGTTTGCACTAGACCAGGTAGATGGGTTTGAGACAGAGAAGAATGGACATGTGCCCTTCCTGAAGTCATATCGTCACATGCCCTTGGGGTTTTGCCTCATTTAGATTTGTGTGAGCTTTTTTTCAGAACATAATCCATGAACCATACATGCAAAGGAAGAAGTAAGGTCTGCAAATGGGAAAATAGAGCATAGGGAGGGGTCAAGGGGAGCGCAGAAGTCCTTGGAAGTATCTCTCAAAGAACAAAGACAGGCTGTGGCAGGCATGAGAAGGAGAGCAAATAAATTATAGATAAGAATCTGTCTTCCTTTCTGAAATGTTTGACAAGGAATCCAAATCAGCCATCGAGAAGAAGCCGAGGAAATGATGAGGGCCAATGTGGGGAGTGGAGAGGGGAGGATGTGGACAAGCACCCTGCCCACAGATGGAGTGGTTGATGAACTGATGGTGTTTGTAACATTCAGCTGCAAAATACATGGGCAGCTGGAGGAAGGCTGGTATTGTCTCTGATTCCCAGCAAGGTACGAGATACCTGCACTCAGAAGCTGAGAGATGCCAAGAAAGCGGAGACCAAGTTCTCAGAGGAACTGTCTGACTCTAAGACTGCTTGGGGACAGAAATAGCAGATTACAAGGGCCATAGAAGATAAACATCCCTCAAAAAGTCATCTTTCACTAACTTTGCAGTCCCTTCATGCATAACCAAGTGGATCAGCCCAGCAGAAGCTCACACAGAGGCAGGGAAAGAATGAGAATGGAATTGAGGTGCCTCTGAAGTGCCCCAGTGCTCCATTAGAGAAACGTGGGGCTCCTCTAACCTCCAGTGTTCCATCTACTTGTGCCAGGAAGATCTCTGAGATATGCTTAAAGCCATCTCCTGCCACAGCTGAGTCCCCTTCACTCAGCCTGTGGGGTCTGAGCAAGGAGACAGTGAATGCTTGTTTTGAGAGCTAGATGGCGAAGACTGTCAAGAGTGTGTATGCTTCTGCCTTAGACCCTTTGATCTTGTGTCCTCCAAACAAGGAACCTGCTGGCACTCCTATCTGGGCCCATAAATAAACTAGGTCATAAATAAATTGTTCCAAGTAGGTTTTACCTTGCCCCTGCCAAGCACCATAGCAGTCATGTGTAACTTGCTCATAACTGATCTCACTGCAATCACTGTCTGGCGCTGAGGTTCGGGAAGGAAAAACATGCCCACTGGTTTCCTTATGCTTTTCATTCTGCTTTTCATAAATTTCACATTTCCAGAATGTCACTCAAGTTCATACAGACTGACTTTTCTGGGAGCAGAGGTATCTTTCAGTCTATAAAAATGCCAGTTTAATACATCTCTGCAGAATATGATGGGACTGGAATTGAATTTCCTGTTCATTTGGGTTATAGTAACATTTTGTTAGCGAGCAATCTGGCAAAATTAAGCACATTTAGTTTATGTATTCAGTGTCACCCTATCTCCATTTACTTTCCTCCTTCCAAATGAAGAATGGTAATAGTACGTGGTTATTTCTCAGGTGGAAAATGCCCTTTCTGGGCATGCTCACCTGAACTTCAGGTGGGCAATGGGTTTTGGGGCAGGAAATCAACACCTTCACCTGCACTCAGAGGGAAGGAGTGAGGAATAGAGCATGAAGCACTGCAGGCTGATGCAAGTGATGCCAGGACCAGTGTTGTTGCTGGCAGGATAGGAGGTGGCACGGTGAAGAGCTGGCCTGGAGTAACCAGAGGGGATTTCTAACAAGACTTAACACAACTTTAGAGATAACTGGATAACTGTAAAAGGAGACGCCACGGAAGGACAGGGACTGTGCTCTGCTACCAGCAGTTATCTCTGGTCATCTTAGAGACAATAAACATTGCAGGACAGAATGGAGAAGGAGGTCATGGGAGGAGAAAAGATCATAGAAACATAGAATCACAGACTGGTTTGTATTGGAAGGGACCTTAAAGCTCATCCAGCTCCAACCCCTGCCACGGGCAGGGACACCTTCCACTAGAGCAGCTTGCTCCAAGCCCCTGTGTCCAACCTGGCCTTGAACACTGCCAGGGATGGGGCAGCCACAGCTTCTCTGGGCACCCTGTGCCAGTGCCTCAGCACCCTCACAGGGAAGAGCTTCTGCCCAAGAGCTCATCTCAATCTCCCTTCTGGCAAGTTCAAGCCATTGTCCTTGTCCTGTCCCTACAGGTCCCTACAGGTCCTTGTCCTTGTCTCTCCAACAGCTCCGCGTCCCTCTTGTGCTGTTGCCCCAGAGCTGGATCAGGACTGCAGGAGGGAAGAATGCCCTCCATGTCCTGCTGCTCACGCTCTAGGAGTGCAGCCTAGGATGAGATTGGCAAAGAAGATTTACATGATGTCGGCAAGCAGAACAGGCTGGCAGCTGGGGACACCAGCAGAAACTGGGAGTGAGGCACCTCAGGGGGGTCAGGCTCCAGGATCATTCTCACCTCTCTGTGTCCCTGCCATCACATAGCTGGTTCATGCATTCAGCTATCAATGACTCACTGCATGAGGACAGCTTCGAGGATCCTTTGCCACTGACTTGTGAGAGGTGGATGTGGAGCACAGGGACTGGTGCTGAAGAGTTTTGTGCACATTGTGACAGCTCCAGCCCATTATAGTGAAAGGCTGTCATGGAGAGGACAAGGAAGGAGGTACAAAACAGTTGATTCTTCAGGCTCTCATGGCATTTTACATCCTGTGAGCGAGTGTCTCTGGGGATATTGTTGACCCTTCCAGGGTGCTTCTTGCAGCAATAGGGTTCCTTGGTTGCCCATGGCTCCTCATGGAAGACCCCCAGGTCCTGTTGAGTCTGAGGGCTGCTGTTCTAGGAAGGAAAGAACAAAGAGGAAGAAAAGTGCTGGCCGTTGCTTTTGGTTCTCTTTTCTTCCTCAGCTGTTTTGTCTTGGCTGGAATGCAGAGTATGGAGCATTAAACAGACATCCTTGAAATTAAAAAGTTGGAGCAGAATATCCTTACAGCTGGTTTACACAATTCCTTCATCACACCTCTTGTTTCCCTGCGCAGTGAATAATAACATCTTCAAGTCTGAATGGAGCCATCTAGCACAAACCAGAGAGCACCCATATATCCAAAAGTGGGTTGTATTGATTTAGACTGACACACTTTCTGCTTGACATGATGATGAGCCTGTTTAATGCCTCCGCTTAGCAGGATTCCCAGTGAGCTGATCCAGGACTGGAAGAGTGAAACTCACCTTCTCTCTCACTGCCAGGCTGTGATGTGCCTGAGAGATGTAGCTGATGCAGCTGGGGAGGTGGGTATATAATCCCACCAACTCATCTTTAAGAGACCAAGTTCTGGTCTGCTGCATATAAGCAATTTCTTCTCCTCTGCTGACTCTTTTCCCTGGGTGAGTGGCACGAGCACTGGAAATACCCTGACTGCATTGTTAGGTCAGTACCTGCCAAATTAATGTTTTCTTCTTACATCTGACACTCTACATGAACACCTGGAGCTGCCAGAGGGCTTGTCAAGCTGACAGAGGTGCAGAGCAGCACACATCGTGTGCCCCAGTGCTGCCAGGGACCCACTGCACTCGTTAGACTCCTGCCCAAAAGGCTGCCTTTGGTCTGCCTTTCACTGACAACAGCTAAAGAATCACCAGGCAGACCTTTCTGCAAGGAACAAGCACAGGCAGTTCAGATGCGCCTGGATCTGTTCAGAGCTGCAGGAGGCCTGGGGACTTTGGCACACTGCTGCTGATTAGCCTTTCATTTGCAATGTTGTAATTAAGGCCAAATGGTGGGAATTCCCAATGATGCTGAAATCTTCCTCTACAACCAGGAAAAGTGACAATCCTGATAGAAAGCCAAAAACCCTCTCCCAGTGCCAGGGCAGTAGTAGCCCAGTGTAGTAGCACTCCAGACTTACTGGTTCTGGATCAGAAAGGAAACTACTGGTGCTGAAGGATAAATTCAGCTTCAGTTATTTCCCTGCATTTGATCATTTTCCTGCATTTCCTCCACTGCCCACCAGTGCCATGCTCAGAGCAATCAATCTGACCGTTCATTCGTAGCCTCGGATCATGGATGTGTTTGCTTCAGTGAGCTTTAAAAAACCCTGTTTCGTGCATTCAGTTCCCTATAAGAAGTGTCTTTTAATTTCTCATGAATAATTATTAGTCTATAACTCCAATCAGTTCTGAAGATCCTGCACCTCATCAGGAAGTTAATTACACTTAGTTGGCAATTGCAACAAAAGACGTGCTTCTTGTTGACTCTGCACCAAATCCGCATTTCTTCTCCTGAGGGGCCTTGTCTTATCTCACTGGGAAGTGTCTTGGCTCTCGTTTATTTACAAGGCTGTCTTTATTTCAAAGCAATACTGAAGCGAGTGACCTGACAGGGAGAAATCTGAGGAAATTACGAGAGAAGACTCACTAGAGGTAAAAAAACAAGCTGAGATTTCCAGTCATAAGTGTCAACTCAAGCAATGAGACGTCAGACCAGCTTATTACAGCACATGAAAGGCATCCTTCTCAACCTGCTTGCCTCCCTGTATTCCTCAGTTACTCAAGGACTGGTTATGGAATTGCTTTTTGTTTTCTAACCTGAATGGGGGACCAGAAAGTGTGCGCAGATTATTGAGCCAGCTCCCTGCAATTCTCTCCTGGCTTTGCTAAATCACCTTCTGAGATGCAGGACATGGTCCCTCCTGGCTAAGGTTCCTTCCTGAGCATCAGGAGCATGAGCTGCCCCAAGCTCCTTTCCCATCTCCTACAAGAGCAGGCCTTTCTCCTGCATTGAATGTTCTTGTATGTTCCAAGAACCAGAAAGAAAGAAAAGGCAATGAGCTCCGCTGTTCACGTGTGTCACAGGCATCTATACTGGAGTAGTTACAGCCACCATGGTATCTCTCCTATCTAAAGACAGCTTTCCTCTGCCATGGCTGTGATCAGGCAGTGCAGAGAAAGAGGCAAAACCTACAGTGATAACCACCACCACACTAAAGAGCTTAGAAGGAAAGATTCATTTCAATCTCTTTTATTCCCTAAGGCCTCTGCCCTTCAACAGGCTTAGATTTAACAATACCTGGTGGCGGTGACTTCCTCGGTCACCTTTCAGAAGTTTCTCACCACGCTGACTCACAGTTCTCCAGCAAATCTGCATTTTGTGGCATTCCCACAGGACGTGGTTGCTGATGTGCCGTGGGTGTCTGCTTTCCAGTTTGGGACTACTCCTACAGAGGTTCAGGGGCAGTTTATAGCTACCAACTCCCTGCAGTGTTTTTTCTCTCAAGCCAAGGATTCAGCTGTTGTCAACATAATCTCCATCTTCATTTAGCCTTGCAGCTTCTGTAATTGTGGCTTTTGGATCATAATGTTGGTAATACTGATCTTCCTCCTGTTTGCATCTTGTGTAATGCAGTGTTGCTGGCATACAACAAAAGGTGTTGTCTTGATCTGCCTCATGACACCACGCGCTGTCTTAGAAGAGCTAGAGAAAAATCATACAAACTCTCCTCTGTGCTCCTGAGCTGTCACAGGTGCCCTAGAGATGCACTGTCACAGGGAAAGGGCACATTTTGAAATGTGTGAAATGCTGCTTTCTTTCAGATCAGTATTTTGAGACATGCTATACTTATTATGTACTTACTATGGAGCCCAAATTGCATTAGCTATAATGCCACACAGCCTCCCCTGGGGTTACCCTCTCAATAGGGAAGTTGCATTTGGCTACAATGACCTCTGTGCTTCTGATTTAAGCAGTAGTTGAATAGGAGAGGACTCATTTTTCCAAGGAATTTATAGACCTTCTTCCCCAGGAAGGGGATTTATGGCAGATTTCCATGCAGAGTTTGGTCTGCTTGGTGTCCATCATACCCCCCTGCATAAACTGGGCATGAAAGTTGCTGTTAAAACTACAGACCAACTGGTCAAACAAGGGAAACCTGGATTGGAGGCTGGGACCTGAGGATCCTCAGAGGGGTTTAGAGTTTTTCTTGTATAGAAGTGGTTAATATGCCTGTAACTTTAGGGGATTGCATCTGAACTGTCGTGGTGGCCCTGGGGTACCTCTCATGCCATCTGTGCCTGCTTCACTGCTCAGCCTCTGCCTAGATGGGCTACAGCGCAGTGCAGAGTTGCCTGAGGCCTGGATTTCAGCTGCAATGATGCTCTTTTTGTGATTCACAACCTTTAAAATGCTTTATGAAGTTTGGGAAAGCAGGTTGGTTCAATTCCCCTTTACCTCTGCAGTCTGGTTTGCCTCAGCCTCCATAGCAGACCGGGGCATGGTCTCACCTCTTCCCTACCCCTGCTCTCCTTCATGCCCAGAGTCTGGGCACTGCTAACACAACCCTGGCCACCTTTTATTGGACACTACCAACACCAAACCTCTTCAGGGGTCTTCCTGGCTGGAGTTCTTGTAGCCATAGCAGGTTTACCTGGGAGTCTGCATGGTGTTGTTGCCAAACCAAGCTGTTCCCCCTTCCAGCTTCCTCTAGCATCTCTCTGCTTGTTTATAAAACCCCTTTATGTCTTTCACATTCATTAGCAGTTTGCCGTCTGCTGTCTTAATAAAGTAATAAATGAGTGTCTTGGGGAGTTTCTTGACAGGGCTGAAAGCTTCATTTACATAAATATTTTCATCCATCTTTTCTAATTCTGCTCACTTTCACCTGCAATGTGTCCTGACTCTTTAAGTCTCTGTATGAACCTCCCTAAACGCTGTGGCAACACTGAGGCAGGTGTTTAGACAAACTGCCATTGCAAGATCCCAGGTCTATGTGTCCTCAATGCCTTTCACAGTGGAGCTGCTTAAACCACTAAGAGACATCTTCACACCACACCTGCACCTTGCCAGGCCCTGTTCTCTAGCCCCTGCTGCTCAGCCAGAGCAGGGTTGCCTGGTTTCATATGACACTACAGCAGGACAGAGCCAAGGGCTTGTTCCCTGGGCACTGCTAATACTTACACCAGATATGCAAAAGAATATCCATTTTAGCAGCTGTTGTTCTTTCCTCCATGTGGGCTTCTGCAGCAGGAAAGATTGATGCTGTTCCACAGCACTTCTGGAGAAGTTAAAGACACCAGCAGAGAGTGCAAGACTGCTTCCCTCCTGGCTTCCTTTCTGCTTATTTCTCTATTGCAAGAGCTGCAATGGCCACTGATGGGCTGGAGTGTTGAGACATCCATCACAAGGCTCCTCAAAGCCCTTCTTTGAGACAGAATTAGTTTTTGCAGGCAGGTTTAGTATCAGGTGTGTGAGGGAAGTGTGAGAATCAATTGCAGCTTCCAGTGCTGCTGTTAATGGTGCTTCACAGGCTCAGGTTAAAGGGACACTGCTCAGTGAGATGATCCTTCCCTGCACTCCTGTTTATGGGCTGGTTTTCCCCTCTAAAGCTAAGAAGGGTTTTACTCCTTGTTTTGGGGGGGCTTTGCCAACAGAAGTGCAATGACACCCCTCTCTCTGCTCCATGCTCCTGCACTGGCTGCCCGCTGCACCATGGGGCCAGTCTGCACACCCTGCTTTGCTCGATGAACGCGAGGGGGGTGAGTCGGCAGCAGCATCCCTCACAAGGGGAACAGTCTCCAGGAGGACCCGCAGGGGTGAGTGTCCCTTGCATCTCGCTCTGAAGGTGAGTTTCAACTCAGCATCAGGGTGGGTCAGCAGCAGGCTCAGAGGGATCGGGATCACAGTGTGGATCACCAGGAGCCCATGCTCATCAGATACAGCGGTCAATGCCTAAGGTGGGTTAAAAAGAGTCCCCATGAGAAGCAAGCTGCATGGTCTTTAGGGTGCAATTTGCTCTTCAGATGATTTAGGGACTTGGCCACAGAAACCCTGTGTGATGTTATCCTCATCTTTCCTTGTATGAATAAAGCACAGATTGGACAAGCTCAGGTAGGGGGGTGAAGATAGGCAGCTGGGTGGGTTTTGCGTTGGTTTTGTGGGTTTGAGGTGGGTTTTTTTTTCCCTGACAAATAGTTAATGTGCTTAAAAAAACACAGTTTCAGAACTTTCAGTGTATCAGTAGAGTTCCAGCTGGGGGGAAAAAAAAAAAAAGAGAAAGAAAAAAAGAGCAAGATGAAACAGCCCAAGTTGAAGGCAAATCATTTCAGTCCAGACACACCATTTTGCTTTGGAACCTGGCTGTACACTATAACTATAAGAAAGAATAAAAAGCACCAAGGTTAATCACAATGAGGTGGGGTTTTGTTTGAGAGTTTTGAGGGGTTTTTTCTTTCTTTTCCTGCTGTTGATGTTTGTCCTTTTGATTCTTGTGAGGAAAAAGAGAAGGCATTTACATCTCCAGAGCTATCAGAGGTAGCTTTTGTCTTAATGACTGGTCAAAAATGTTTGTTTGGAAGGTCTTCATGGATAGAGTGAAGAGAACAGGTTGGTTTGCCTGTGCTCTGAGCTAAGCCCTCTCTTTCTGAAGGGATATAAAAAATGTCAGGGCTTGAACCTGCTTATGTGCTGCCTTTTGCCACCTGCCAAGGGGTCTGGCACACTGCAACACGCCGCTGCGGTAGCGTGGCCCTGTACTTGGCATGACGAGAACAGACAAGGAGATCAGATTTGCAGCTCATAGAATCCCAGCCTGGTTTGGTTTGAAGGGACCTTAAAGCTCATCCAGCTCCAACCTCTGCCACGGGCAGGGACACCTTCCACTAGAGCAGCTTGCTCCAAGCCCCTGTGTCCAACCTGGCCTTGAACACTGCCAGGGATGGCGCAGCCACAGCTTGCCCGGGCACCCTGTGCCAGCGCCTCAGCAACCTCACAGGGAAGAGCTTCTCCATCGTTACACCTTCACTCTCATCAGCACAATCATTTTAACTGCCCCCTCGCCCTCCCTGCCCCTCAGGGTTTACCCCTGGCTGCTGAGTGCCTGCTGACAGGCAGTGATGTGATGGAGAGGACACAGAGTCAGGCAATGATCTCCACTTCTGAAGCAAAACATTCCCCACCCCAGTGAGGAACATGTTCAATGCATTAAGCCCTGGTACATGTCTGTGAAACCACGCTGGTGAATTCATCCCTCCCTTTCATATGCAGGAGCTGATGCCCTTCTCCGAAATTCAGTCACTTGAACTGTGCTGGAAGGCAGCAGTCACCTCTGCTCCCCTCCATCACTCAAGCCTCTTTTAACCTAATGACAACTCTTCTAACAGCCAAAATCAATATGATCCCAGTGTCTCAATCTAATCACAGTTATGGAGCTAAAGAACCAACAGGGCTGAACAAGTTTCAGTGTGGGGTGATCTTCTCGTTTATGTTTAACCCCAGAGGCATCAGGAATGACTGGGATTACTGCAGTATTCCTGATACCTGGAAAGGGATCAGAGTGCCCATAGATGTCCCTACAGGCCCTTGTGCAAAGCCCCTTTCCAGACTCCTTGTAGGACCCCTTTAGTTATCCACGTGTGTCTGTGTGTCTGTATGGACCATTGTTAAAGACATCTGGACATGGATCTGCTAAATCCTTGATGTGTCTGAGGCATCTTTGCTCTTTCCACACACAGATGGTGCAGCTAGCAGGCACTCTTGACAGTAGGCAACAGCAGAGATGGTGCAGCAGGAAGCTTGGGGCTGATAATCACTGATGCTGATACTCACTGATAGTGGTATTCACTAATATTCACTCAACCCCAGTTTTGGGCCCTTGCCCTTTACTAGCCTGAACACTTGCAGTGACAGAATTTGTAAGTCTGCTGCTTGGTGAATTTGGTTTTGCCACTTCAGGAATAAGAAGTAGCCCAGATCCATTGTATAGCATCTGCCTGCAGTCTAAGGAAAGAGTTGTACCATGTGCAGGGATGGCTTGTCCTGTCCTAACAAAGGTACCTAAGGGGGGATGAAACTTACCCTGGCAGTGTCTGCCTGTGCCCAAAGGTGTCCTGGTGTAAACCTGTTGTCCTAGAGCCCTCTCTTTTAGAGGGTAAAGTCAGATGAGATCTCTTTACATTGCATTAAAATGCTTTAGTTACCTGCACAATATGTGCTTTTTGCTGTTCTGGGTATTTTTAAAAGACTTCTCAGTAGGTTTCTGAGAACTCAGGATCTCCGGAGTGAGTTCTTTGCTTTGTAATACAGACTTGTGATATCTCTGGGCCTCAGTCCCTCTTGATAAAAGGGAGCTCTTATTCCTGCATGTGCCTGTCTAGAAGCCAGGCTGGGTGAGGACAGGGACTGGCTGGGTCACCTGAAGGCTCCTCATCTCGACTCAACACACAGCAAGCTACAAAGACTTCTGTGGTGTTGCATCTTCTCTGGGAGATAATGCTCCAGCAGTATCCCACTGGCAAGAGGTCCAGGGGCAGAGTGGGTACAGCTCAGCAGCTTTACAAACACCACGAGGCTTTCTTTCAAGGATCATGTAAAGCAAAGTTCTGGCCTGAAAGGAGAAGGTGGGAATTCAGACAGGGAAAGTCAAACAACTCATATCCCGCATCCAATGCAGACCTTAGGAAAGCCCCAGGAGTCTAGCAAACTTCCCAATAATATGAGCCCAGGAGTGACCTGTGCAGACCAGAGCTTGGGGGCTGCTGTGTTTGCCTGATGATGCTGCAGACAAGGTGGGCTGGAGGCAGAGCAGAGCAAACACAGCTTGTCCCAGGAGCACAGCTAAAGCCCGTGTCTGTGCAGAGATGGAGGCAGAGATAGGTCCTGGCAGGAGCCCTGCTGGTGGCTGGCTGACTGCATCCAGCAGTGAATCACAGGCCTTAGGGAGGGAAGCTGAGATGCAAGTGTGAGGGACTGAGGCACAGGAAGCAGAAGAGGCATTTCCCTGTGCTCGCTGCCTCTGCTAACAAGCCGCGGTGACACTGCAGGGCTTGCTCAGGGCTGGAAGAGCAGTTGCTATAGAGTGTGCAAACCCCCAGAACCTCCAGGGATGCAGATTCTTTGTTTCACTCTCTAAAGGACCAAGTGGTTTATGGTTTTCCTGATCAAGCCAGACACAGGGGACACTCGCCCCTTATTTACAGTGACTGTCGAGTTGCAGTGTGCAGACACCAACAGGGGAGGTGTGCACTCCTGAAAGGGTTGTCCAAACCCTGGCGAGTGGGGTGGGATGATCTTCTTGCAGTGGTAAATGGATCACGGATTGAAATGCACCCAAGTCCAGCATCAGGATGCTTCCCACCAACATAAGCCTGATTTAGGGGAAGGAGGATGGCAGTGCCCCTGTGATCAGGGCATTGTTCCATTTTTCATGCTCTGTTCCTGTCTCCTGGCACCCCAAGAAGTGTTATCAGCAGATCTGTTGTCCTGTCTTCTTCCATCGTCCCAAGCCTGGCCTCTGTTCTTCACCCATGTTTGACTGCTCCTTTCCAATGCAACACAGCTGAGACAAGGGATGTGAAACTGCACACAGGAAAGAAACCTGACATTGGAGTGTTTCCAAAATGATCTATTTGTGTGCTGGGGTGCTGCCATTGCATCAATCCAACACCATCCTCCACATACAGCTCCTATGAGCACCCACCACCACCCCACCCCCCCGGAAGGTGGCAGCTATTGCAGGGGAGGTCACAGCTGCAGGTTGTGTGGTCAGAATTGTGGAGAACTTGTGTTTAGTTTCTGACACCTCCCTATGCCGGGCAGGGGTGCAGGTTTCCTGCAGAGAGGCTGTTTCCTGCTGGCATCCCGTTTTCCTTCTGGCCTTCCAAGGAAATGTGTGGGCTGCCAGGATGGGTCCATGGTCTGTTCCCTGGTCAGAAGCAGGCAGAATGGCTGGACCGCCACTTCATTCACAGATGCACCAAAGTCAACCTTCACCTGCTTGGAGGAGCGTGATTAGAAATGCTAACTCTGCCTTCCCATCCGTTAAGTGCTTGGCTTTGTGATAGCTGACAAATAACAGAGGGTTGCAGCACACAAGGATTTTTGCTGCTTCTGCAAACTCCAGTAGGATAAACAAGGGCATTTTTCATTCATTTTAGGAGCTCAGATAGCAACTTTCGATTTCAGCTTGAACTGACACTTTCCTTGTAATGGAACCTTTGATAGCAATAACTTCAGTTTTGTCTGGAAGGGCTTTCAAAAGCTTTCTTCAGATTATCCATCCTGGTATGTTTGAATTCCCAAATGTAATGCCAGGCTGAAATGTAATGTGATCATGAGATCACTGCATTTCAAACAGCCTCCCTTTTGCGGGGATTCAGGCAGCGGCAACTTCAAACCCTCTTGGTTACAAACCGCAAGACAGAGGCGCCTCTGCATTAGCACACGGACAGGAATTGACAGTGCTTAATAAAATCGACTATCACCTCCAGCAAGAACAACACAAACATCTTTCATATTTGAAAGCAATTAATATCCCTGGCTGAGGACAGGCTGCTGAATGAAATGGCACACAGCAGACAAGCTGCAAAGGGCCAAGTCCACTGCAAGATGCACTGAAGCAGTTTTTCCCCCTCACGAGGCTCTGTTTAGCACCTAAGGCAAGGCTCCTCCAGAGGCATTTGCACAAGGTCTGGTGTGAGGTGCCCCTGTCCATTGCAGGGGGTTGGAACTGGGTGATCTTAAGGTCCTTTCCAACCCAAACCAGTCTGGGATTCCATGATTCTGTGATAAGATAGAATTGTCTTTAGAGGGAGGAGTGGGCTCTGTCCCTCTCCTGCCAGATCCTGTCTGTGCTTTTCTTATCCTTATACAGACACCAGTGTAGCAAAGGAGGGTTTAAGTTAGAGAAGATATAATAAGCAGAGCTGGAGCCTGTGAGGAGCGTGCTCGCAGCTGAGCCCTAGCCCTGGCCCAGCTCCTAGCCGCTGGACAAGCACAGGCTGATGAATGAACAACACAGTCCACACCTTGAAAGCAACACTGGCCACGGGGGTGGCTTTTCTTCCCCCTGACCATTTGATATTCCCACATTTCCTCTTGCATTCTACTGGAGATCCAGATGAAATCCTGAAATCCCACATTTGCACTCCTTTATAAACACCCCACGGGAGCTGCCTCCAATGCAGATAATGTGCAACAGCAGAAGTGCTGTTCTGGGCTTCACTTGTGTTTGCTGTAACACAGCTCTCAGAACGGGAGCTGCAAGCTTTATTGAGTGAAGCAATGCTCATGTGCCAAGAGCAGATCGAAGTGTATGACCACAGTTCCTGCACACCCATCCTTGTCAGCAATCTGAACATCAGTACTAGCTCTCCAAGGAAACTGTGTTTTACCCTCTTCCCTCAGAGCCAAACTTTACTTCATTTTGGCCAACTCCTCCCTAACCAAAGTCTTCCCTGAATCCCCATATTACAGCCACAATATTTAGGCATCACTTTCTCCACAGAGCCAGCACTGCCTATGACAGAAGACAGGATTGTTATTTATTTTGAGTAGCATTTTGTTCAGTGTGCTCATGTTATGCACATCTCTTGTTAACCCAGCACTCCTGCTGCTATCAATATTGCCCTCCTCATCACAGCCTGTCCCTCTTGTGCTCACCCAAAGGGCAGCATGGCCCATCTTCGTCCTTATTGGACCTGATAATGGGAACTCTGGGGTTTGCAGAGTGTTGGACTAACCTAGAAAAAACACCATCCAGTGGGTTGCCCTTGACCACCCTTCCTCCTCCTGGGTACAAGCCAGTGATAGGAGCTGCTGCAGATGGTTGGTAACATTCCTCTGAGGAAGAGAAAAAGCCAAGCTGCTTAGCACAGCCTCGGTCCCTTCACTCTCCCCTTGTTCCAGGACATGTACAGATGTCTCCTCTGTTCCTTCCCCAGCCATCACCTCTTTGCAATAACTCGGAGTGAAGACAGGAGCTTCCATGCAGCCTTCCAGCACAGCCAGGCTGAGGGACGCGGCAAAGGTCAGCATGTCCTAGTACAACACCTGGAGCAGGTTCACTTGGGCTGGGGCACAGGAAAAGAGGGTTTTGCAGGGCAAATGAATTGTTAAGACCGCCCCTGCACTACTCTTTGTACAAAGCAGGGTGACTGCTGCCACGGCATTTTCCTCCTACAGGAAACAGAGGCAGTCCAGGGACCAGTGGTGGCAGAATCAATATGGACACACCAGGCTTTGCAAGCGGAGCTGGGGTGCTTGGCAGTGCTCGGCAGTGCTCTCACAGCCTCAGGAACAGCAGGCACCAGCAGCTGCTCTCGGAGGCATCCTTTCTGCAGCACTCTGCAGAAGAGCATTCATCATCAGGGCCATTTAAATAAGATCCTTTCAGCTATGGAGAGAAACAGCAGCCAATAACCGTTAATCCCAGGATGCCTGCTCCAGCGGGGGGATGTGGAAACTCGGTTTTCCTTTTCCTTCTCTCTCTCTGAGGCTCTCTGGCACATCACTCCCAAGGTGCTGGTGCACAGGGTGTCACAGGGATATGTGGCAGCAGCTGTATGCAGGATTCTGTGTGCGTATCCATAAGGATATGTGGATCTGTGTATCTGCTGCCCAGATAGAAAGGACCCAGTCCATGCACTTGGCTGCCCTGTGCCAGCCAAGGGCTGTTGGTATGTATGGTACCTGTCATGAAAAGCAGTCAAAGCTAAAGCCAGCCTACGTTGTTCTTGGCTCCTTTAGACTGTCGCATGGCAGCTTATTCCTGGAGTTGCTCCTGAGCTTACACTTGTGGATATCCATCACCTCTTCATTCAGTTCTGTAAGGGTTCTGCTTTTAAACCTGGTTTGAGGCAAGACAAATGCAGAGGGAGGATGGTGGGTGACCTTGGCCAGGGCTCCAAACAACACTTGCATTTCAAGATATGGACTTACAGTCTTAAGAAGAAAAGCAGACCCAGATCCTTCCGTAAATGGCTGACATGCAGCTTCCAGGGGCTAATGAATTTCCCAAGAACTCATTCATAAATCCAATAATTAGTTTATGAATAACAATTAATTAAAAACTGGCTCCCTGAGAAATGCAGGTGTCATCTTGTCATCTGTCCTGATGGATGCTCACACCAGAGCATTGCAAATGCCTGAGACACAGATATAGAAAAAATTAACTGAAACCTGGCACAAAAGCTGTATTTGAGTAAAAATTGATTGAAGTGAAATGCAATTATTAACGATTGTCATATATAATTGCTGTGTTTATGGGCTGCATCGTGGGGAAGGGACACATAATTCGGACAACGGGCAAGTCAGAGAACTCGATTTGTCACCACTTCCCTCTTTGATTCATTTGCACGCCATGGTGTTCCCTGCCAGGTCATCCTGACCCAGATCCCCCCCAGCAACTGCTCCTCACTGAGCCAGGATGGGACCTTTTTGTGAGGGAGAATGTCACTGCACAGCATGAAGCTCTTCATTTCAAATGAAAGCCAAGCTGGGAAACGATGTGCCAGTCCGAGCATAGAGGTGACAGCACCTGGGGACAGAGGTCACGGTGAACAAGGTCACCTTAAAAACCTGTTTAGACTTTCTGTTGTTGTTATTTTAACAAGTAGTGGAAGCACCAGGAAGCTGAAATTCTCAAGGGCAAAAACACATTTTAAAGTGACAAGAAATGCTCTGAAATTCGGCCCCCACTGAAAGAAAAAGATTGAGCAGGAGGAGCACGTTCTGAAAAGGACTCAAACATTTCACTTTGTGTAAATGGTTAAGTTTTAGTCGACTAAAAATAGTGGTTGTAAAGGGGATGCTCATCCTGCTTAGGAAGAAACAGCACCAATTCTGCTGCAGCGTGACATGTGCCATTTTTCTCTGGGATTATTTGGTTCAG
>NW_009923444.1:30051-31859 GCF_000696875.1 Nestor notabilis
GAATATTCATTTTTTTTTCCCCCAAATCTGCTGCAACCAAGTTGTTAGTTTAAAAAAATAAATCAATGATGTGATATATACCAGTACCTTTTGTCTGCTTTTCAGTAGCTGAGGTAAACCTAGAGCAGCGCGCAGCTGTACTCGCTCAGCTTTTAAGTCGGTCGCTGAATATGCCTTTATTATCTTCGTGATGATTTCAGGCTGATTCTGCATCTCTTCCCATGCCGAAAAAGGAGATAATTTGTGTTCTTGATGAGTTTTTGTGTACAAAATTTTAAATTATTTAGAATAAGTGAGGCAATTCCCAAAGAAACAAACAGTAGCAAGGAACAAATGACTGTAGCAGCAGAGTCAGGCTTTATCTCTGCTGCCTTTTGGCATCCAAGGTTGGGAGCTGGTTGCCCTGGTCCCCCTCTACTGCCTGAGGAGAGGCACAGGTCAAACAAGTCCCTATAAATGGTGCATGTCTTCAGTGCCCATCCCCGGGTGAGATGGATCTGCATACCCGGGTATTGTCCCACAAACAGGCCAGTTCTTTTGCCTGGAGAAGAGTTTAAGGGCACTTCCCATGCTGGCTTAGGGCAAGTTGATGGGCTGGGACTCAGGGAGAGGAGCCTGGGCAGAAAAAGAGAGGTCCTGGCTCTGCCAAACCATGTGCCACCAGCTGAACCATGTCCACATATCTCTCATGCCCAGACGGTGTGGGGACACAGACCCCACATCCTATCCTTCCCAATGCAAGGCAAAGACTGAAGATGTTCATCTTCCTTCTGGCTGTCCATTCCTCTCCCTATGCAGCAGAACAACCCAGAGCCTTGGGACATCCTGGCCCAGGCTCTGTGCATGGTCTCTGCACAGCAAGAGCTTTGTCTTGGTGACCTGAAGCTCTCCTGCACCCCACAGTATAACACAGGACACAGCCTCTATTATCAGGACTGCTTTTCAAAGCTCCCTTTCTCCTTAGAGTCTCTTTTGTGCTCACTGTCCTGTAGTCCTCTAAAAACAGCCAAGAAGTCCCATTAAAATACCAGCTTATAGCAATTTCAGTGCCAAGTCCAGAGCCTAACACAAACTGTTGTGCTCAGAAATGAAAGCTATGCTTAGATGGGGTTAGGCTTATGATAGCTCACAGCAGGAACAGCGGGTAAACTGCACCTTAGGGATCTTTTCATTGCCCTCCAAACCATTATTATAAACCCAGAAATTCACAGTTTCCTGCTATATGTAGAAGAAATGCCAGCCTGCCGGGCACCAGAAATGCACAGTGGAAATACTAAAGCACTTTTAGTTCTGTCTTGCAATAATGATGAGCAATAACATGTTATTGTCAGGAGGCATCTGAGACCACACACAGCCAGGATTTTAGAGCTTTTTTTCCCTCCCGTTCCTTATATTTAGTCCTTCTTCCTCCCTATGAAGAAATCTTTGAACTGCTTGAATAAGGCAGGCCATGCCCTCCTTCTCTGATGTCAGTGAGAAACATCACCCAGAGCTTCATCCCCTCTCTGACTGGTTTTCTAATGACCTGGCAACCATGAACTGTTGCTTCAGGCTTCTTCTATTTCTCCCCGTTTAGGTTGAAAAGTAGAAAAATAAACCCTTGTCCATCAAAGGAAGGAAGAGGAAGATTACACATAAATTATCCATGGGTATTCCTGGGAGAGCTACCAAAACCTCCCATGAGGTGAGACCCAGACAGATGAGTTTACCTGACTGTCTTTTCCTTCATCTCCACACCCAGAGAGATTTTATCAGTTCACAGATAACTTTAGGTACTGAGGCATTTGGGCACAAATCCTGGGAAAAAA
>NW_009923444.1:31895-33133 GCF_000696875.1 Nestor notabilis
GCTGTTGAGCTACTGTTACTCTCATCTCCAGACAGAAACGAGCCTCTCTCCCTTGTTTAGCAGCACCATTTGGAGTGTTATTAGACTGCAGGATGAACACTTGAAGTTACACCTGAAACCAGGGCATATTTAAAGCAATCTGACACCCTTTGCCAGCTCTGGAGTTTTGAGGTGCTGTAGGCAACCACCAAACACATTTAGAGGTGGATGAGACATCAGAGCGGAGCCATGCTCCCACTGACACATATGGGACGTGTTCACAGAGGGAAGTTTTGGGTTCCAAATGTTGGAAGTCCACTGAAGACTGTTCAGCTCATCTAGCCATGCTGGCCACTGGGAGACAGAGCTCCGAGAAACACTTGGGTGCCACCTGTGGGTCAGCCGTACCCAGCTCCCACTTCCACGAGGTGTGTAGATAGGGGAAGACAGCGGTTATTAAAATCTCCATCAGGAAATCTGTAGCCCCTCAAACCTCCTGTGAAAGTTTTGATTTGGAAGGGAGTGACATGAAGTTTAGAGGAAAGCAGAACAGGGCCCATAGCATCAGATAACATTAAAGAAATAGTGGAGAAGATGGCAAATTCATTGTAAGAATGGCTTTTAACCATGGGTTAACAAGAAGACACCAGGCAAGAAAATATTCTGTGAAAATATGCTTTATTTTGGCAAAACAGGCAAACAGAAATGTTTTTGTGTTTTGTTTTTTTTTTTCTCAGCAAAGGAGAAGTTGTCATGCATGTCATCTTGAAAAAGCATGTTTCATTTAGAAGTATTGACTCGAGCGTTCTCCCCATACTGATCTTCTGATTAAAATGACAAATTGAAACCAATATTTTCATTACAAAAAGATATTTTACCTCCCAGCCCTTTGCCCAATTAGCTGGATTCATCAGTCTGATACCCTGTTCTTCACCCAGCCTCAGTGGGATCTTCAGGACCAGACAGTTCAGGAATAAGCAGGAGAGGAAGGCAGTGTTCCCTCTCCTGTGCATGACCCAACTCACTGCCAAGAATACCATCCTGTGAAGGTGTAAACCCTGTCTGGACCAACATACTGGGAAACATTTGCCCACTTGCCTCCCTTAAAACCAGAAACATGTGGCCCATGCTGACTCCACTCCTAAGGCAGAGCTGAGTTTTGCACCTGAAAGGGTGTTCGTCATGTTCCCTGTGAGCTTGGTGGTACCCAAGTGAATGAACTTCCTACTTACCTATAAGAAATGTGGCTTTTCTTTCCC
>NW_009923444.1:33164-38329 GCF_000696875.1 Nestor notabilis
AAATACCAAACACCATTTCCGAGTACAAAATTAACTGTATGGGTGTTTAGTATTAAATATGTTTATTGGTTTATGCTTTTAATCACTTTGTTCTTTGTAACGAGTCCAAATTCAAACCACCCCAGGCTTCTTCAACTTCTTGTTGAGTGAAACCTCAGTAAACTTGTTTATTTCTTTATTTTTAACTTCTCCATAGATTGACTTTTTTTCCTTAATTAGTGGCTACAACTGAAAAGTGGTGTCTTTGTCACCAGAACCAATGATACTTTTGTGCTATTCCTTTGTCCTGGTATATCTGTCACCTCCTTTTGCTCTGGATGGGGTTTAAACCATGGGCTCCCGCTTAAATCTGTCTCTTTGAGCCCCTCCAGTAGTCCTCAGAGAGAAAGAAGTGCTCTTGGCAAGCACTTTGTCCCATCCTTTGGCAGGCTGCTGAAGGAGCTCATTAGGTGGTAAAGCTGAAGTGCTGTTTTCTCTGCTGACTACAAGGGAATCCAGATGACCACAACAGATGAAGGTCTCAACAGGGCTGATCTGTAGGCAGGTGAGATGAGTCCCATTCTTGAGACAGTGGAGCAACACTCCAATTAGATGACAGACTGGAGATGGAGCTGTCAACACATTTAGGTGAGCAACACACAGAAATAACAAATTGCTCCTTAAGCTTTGAACTGTGTCTTACCTGGACATAAATCAGAATTAAAAACTGATTCAGACAAGCTCTGCTCAATGGAATAAAACCAACTACCTGCAATTCGGCACAATACTCTGTCACCACAGCCCTTGCAAGAGTGGAATGGGGCTCTCAGTTCAAGTCTCTGCAATGCCTTCCTCGTTTGCACTAAAATCTGCACAGCCCAGGTCACCAGTTTTACTCTCTTTGTGCTGCCTCCTGCTTCTCCCAGCAGCCTCCCAGCACCTTCTGGTGTTGCTGACTCCCTCCTGGCTATGCCTCTTGCTCTCTCAGTCTGTCCTGAGCTTCAGCGCTCTTGGGGTTCCTCCAGATGCAGCAGCCATAGCTCCTGAGCACACACAGACAATGGGAAGATGAGCTGGTAGCCAGATGTTGCCCACTAGAGAAAACAATTTTCTCCCCTGCTCTTACAAACGGCTAAATAGTTCCAACCACTGCAGGCAAAATGCCATTTTCCCAGTATGAGGGGAGGGTGGCTGTGCTGGCACAGAACAGTCCTCACTCACAGATAAGATAATGAAAACAAACCCAAGAGTTCTCAAGTGGCAGCTTCTTTTATTGCTTGGTTTAGTATCTTTCCCCATATCAACCCAGGAGTATGAGAAATTCACACAGCTGTACTTAAATCAAACTGTGTATAATCCACAGACAGCGTTGGTGTCCTTATTTCATGAATCACCTTTGTAATGCTCAGGGTTCACAGTCCTGCCACACCAGAACAACAGTACAGAAATCAGATGGAGGGGCAGCAATAGTAATGATGTGCTTCAGGAAGGACCATCGTAGTGTATTTTGATCCTGGCTTTGTTTGATACCACAGACTGGGGAATTTAGTCCAGAGATTTCTTAATCAGTCCCAGCTCGTGTTGGAGGGATTGAAGAGTTATCAGGAAGATACTGAAAAATGGTGGAGAAATGAGCAGATTTTGCGGAAAGCCCCGTATCCTCAGGCACGGGGTTGCAAAGGCTGAATCCAAGGACACTCACATAGTTTCTAGGCTGAGTGTCCTTGGATTGCTGCTTTTCTCACTTGGCCTTTGGCTCGTCAAGTAATATTTGTGCCCTCAGCTATTGGGAACCTCCTGTATTGATTGTCAGACTGAGACCAGTGAACTTCTGTAATCAAGAAACTGTGTCCTCCCATCTCTCCTTGAGCAGGGATTTCCAGGTCTCAGTCCTTCCTGTGACTCTCATCTGAAACCTTTCTGGTTTTCCTTTCTGATGTTGCTTTCCTTATGGAGGATTGTATCCGAACAGAGGATCCTTTAGAAAGGTCACTGGGACCAAATAAAGAGGTATCACCAACTCTGTCATGCTATCACCCGATCTCTTTGGATTTCTAGATCCAAGAACCATGCCGGCCCTGCTATACCCCACCTCACCCTGGGAGCTATCTTTAAAGCTGATTCTTCTCTCTGTGTTCCAAGACTTCTCTCAATCTTAGATTTCTTCTTCTATTGCCATGATGCTCTTTCTGACAGGTCACTCAGATCAGCTCACACAGCATAGTGTGATGAACCTCATTAGCACTCACCACTGTCTGGGTGCAAGAAAATATGGATCCTAAAATTTCAGTGAGGTTTGCCACTGGGAAGCCTTGAAGACACATGACTTTGGGATCGTGTAGGATGGATCCATACAGGTTTTGATTGCACAGCCCCACAGCATGAGAAAGTCCCTTTTCCCTTGTGTCACCACACCTAAGTCACCACTGAGCTCTGCCATCTTCCAGGTCTGCTTTAGGCCTGAACAACTCTGTCCAGTCTCAGGGCTCCTACCAGCAGCCAGTGATGGGGCAAAACCAGGAAATCATCTCAACAGGCTGAGATCACTCAAGAAGTAAGAGCTGGGGTGGTATTTTGGGTCTCATCCTCCTCCCATTAGCATCTAAGCCCCCATGTTTCACAACCAGGCTCACAGGTAGCTCTAAACCTGAGGCCCCGAGGGGATGAAACACCACAGGTGGGAAGATGGAGAATTTCCCCTCCTGCAGGCTTGGTCCAGGTTTGGACACTGGGTTGGCAGAGTAGGGTGGCTTGGGGTAAAGTTTGTCTTGTTACTACTGTATCCTGAGTTTCTTAGAGGTGGGGTAGGTCCCTGAAGGTCCTCAGCTGGGGTCTGCCGCCTGTTCCACCATCAGCTGTTAGAAGGATGCCTGTCTGTGCATGGCCAGATCTGCTCTGTTGGCAAGTGTCTCTGGATGGTGGGGTTGCACTTCATCTCCTTTCCATCAGCCTTGCTGGGGACGGAGCCCACAGTTAATTTATTGTCTTGTGCTCGGTCTTGCCTCTGGGCACTGCACAAAGGCAGCGCCATTATCTGCTTCTGCCAGTGCTTCTGGTGCTGAAATGTCGCTAATTAAAGACATGCTGAGTTGTAGATATCGGATATCTTAATTATATGTATGTGAATAAATCATTTAACAAGATGACGAGTCCTTCCCTTCCGCTCAGAGCCCCCAGATCAAAAAGCAAACCCGGTCCCTTGGAAACAGACAAAATGTGCTGGTTTCTGAAGGGCTGTTTTGTCACCAGACTTTATCTCCAGGCTTTTCCTGGGCTAATGCCAAACTTTGAGAACAATTAAATAGAGAGATGGTACAACTGGTGCTGCAGGAGCTCCTTCTCTTTGAGAGGTATCCTGTGCTCAGATGGAGCCCAGCAATGCACACAGTGAAGACCTCAGTGTGTCAGGGAGATGCTGTCTCTCACTGCAGAAGTGCAGGCAAGCCTGCCTCCTCCAGCAAGACTTGAGCTGCCCAGTATGCAGCCATTCAGCTTGAATTCATCAAGTAGATGAGCTGAATGGTCTCATTCATTGGCTTCTAGCCCCCAGCTGGCAGGAGGTATGTCTGTCCCGATCCTGTCCCCTCTGTACTGAGGCCAATGAACAACCTCTACCCCACCACTGAGGCACCATTTCCTCAGAAAGGCCCTATTTTAACAGGTTCCTTCTACCTCCTTCCCCCAGGGAGAAGCTCGTACCAGTTGTAAGTGCTGTGGTCACCTCCTTACCCACGGGCAGCCTGGCAGGTGAATCTGTAGGCAGGGATAAGCAAAGGGAAGGTGTACATGTACATGACCCTGCAGTGGAGTGGTAGGTCATTTACCTGGGATTGGAGGCTTGGCTCCTTGGACTGCTCTCACACTGTATGCTTAACAGTTAGTAATAAAAATGAGGGGTCGAACAGAAGTGCTGGGAAGGTACATCCACACCTGCCTCCGAATGCATGTATGGGCAGCATATGCTCTCTAAGGACATTGATTTGGGATTTTGCCTTGTCCAGTGTAGTGATTTCAGTCTGGTTTCAGGAGAGGCTACCAAGGGGTGAGCCTTTAGTGAGAGCAACAGATGGTGGGGTGTTTACAGGAGAATAGTTACTCCTAGCACAACTGAGGAGTGAAGGGGACCCAGGTTGCGAAAGCTGGAGGATCACTTGCTCTGAGATCAGGGAGCCAAAGCTCCCCCAGACAACCCAGTTGGCCTGCAGTGACCTTTTATTGCAATACCTTTTGGGGCAGCTTCAAACTCCAGTGCAGAAGCCAATAGCATGATTTGGTAGTTTCTTTGAGTCCTTTGTGGGTCTGGACAACATAGGAACTGAACACTTCATCTAAAACAGCTTGGCAAGACAAAAGCAATTAAATATCACCAATGCTTTTTTTTCTGCAGAAAGCTGGAAGTGGCCCTCAGAGATATGGCTTCCAGCAGCTCTGCATCAATTACTCTAACCTGCATTTCATTTCAAATCAAACACAGTAGTTTAGGAGTATCCCTGGACTGATACTAATCTAGAGTTCGGTCCAGGGCAGTATATGGCTTGATACTAGTTTGAGTGAATGTATCGCCTAGAATCTGGTTCTCTGTTAAGTGAGTGGAAATATTCAGTTCTGTCATTTGAAGCTAAGGTGAACTGTATTTCTTGAACATCTCGGGGAGTTTGGAAATTGCTTTTTGGAGTGAGCTCACAGAGGGAAAGGTGGCCAAGTGTCCTGGGTTCAGCTACAGCAGTCATTTTTTCTCCTTCTTAGTAGCTGGTGCAGTGCTGTGTTTTTGACTTTCAGTCTGGGAACAACGCTGATAACACCAATGTTTTTAGTTGTTGCTAAGTAATGTTTACTCTGACCAAGGACTTTCTCAGCCTCATGCTTTGCCAGAGAGGAGGGGAAGCCAGGAGGAAGCAGAGGCACGACACCTGACCCAGACTGGCCAAAGGGGTATTCCATACCACAGCACGTCATGCCCAGTATATAAACTGGGGGGAGTTACCCGGAAGGCCCAGATTGCTGCTCGGGTCGGGCTGGGTATCGGTCGGTGGGTGGTGAGCAGTTGAGTCCTTTTCCCTTGTTATTCCTCTTATCATTATTATTGGTAGCAGTAGTGATTTGTATTATACCTTAGTTACTGGAGAGCTGTTATCTCAACCCGTGGGAGTTACATTCCTCCAATTCTCCTCCCCATCCCTCCAGGA
>NW_009923444.1:38388-70107 GCF_000696875.1 Nestor notabilis
GGGGAGTGAGCGAGCGGCTGCGTGGTTCCAAGTTGCCGGCTGGGCTTAAACCACGACACCAAGTCATACAGGTTGTTAGACCTCAGTGAGTTTTGAAGGTATAATATAGGCTCTTAAATCACTTTGGAAAACCTCAGCTCAGCTCCCTACATCTGCAGTGAGAAGGAAGATGCTCTGATGCAGGTCCTGCCCTGCATGAGAAAGGCAAGTCAGCAGCTGAGGTCATTTGCTCGTCAGCTTTACTGCATCCCTGGCCAGGTGCCAGCAGAGCTTCCCTACGTGATGCTACTGGACAAATGCCCTTGGCGAGAGGGGAAGCACATTTGGCTTGCGGAGCCTTTGCCATGCCAGAGGGAATCCACCAGGAATGAGACTGACTGGGGAGTGCTGGGATCAGGCAAAGGAATGGGAAGGACGAGCTTCATGTGAACGTTTAGTGCAGCTCCAAAGAACTGGACACAAAACCAGTAAACACGATTCAAATACAGCTCTGACCAAAGGTGACTGGAGGAAATGGAAATAGAATATCAAGCTTCTTATTTAAAGTAAGTGTACAGCCTGTTGGGAATACCTCCTGTTGCTCTTGGGAGCAGGAGCAGAGGTGCGGACAGGTTGATCCCTTGTTCCCCTGTGGTTTTTGCAAGGGAGTGGTAGGTGTGTGTCTACTCAGGGATGCTGAACGTGGTAGTAAATGTGTGGGATCTTTCTCCCATCCAGCAACAACTTAGACCTCACCAGGCCTTTAATTCAAATACAAATGCTGAGACATGATGAGGCCTCCTCACTCCTCTCACCAGAAAAAGGGAGAGGAGGGAACAAACCCCCCTGTGTGGGTGATAACCAGGCAGGGAGCACAAACACAGGTTGTCTCCATGCCACAGGACCATGGTGCAGCCGGTGCCCAGCTCATCCGGGTCAAGTTCCTGCCTTCCCAGGGGCTGCTGCAGCCCCTTCCCATCCCTGCACAGCTCCCATTCCTGTGTCTGATGCTGCAGGTACATCCCAGGGGTGATACAGAGAAGGGGGCTGCTCTGGTGCAGCCTGTCCCAGCCCATCTCTGCAATACCTTTCATCCAGTGATGTAGTAAAAAGCAAGCACCCATATTTCCCCTGAGTTTGGATAAGCTTTCCCTCTTCATGACATTACTGTTCGCTTATGGATCAATTTCTCCCCTGGTTGTCTTGGCTTCTTTTTAGAGTGGATTAAATTGTTTTGATTAAATGAAAATGCTGGTGTATTAGCAGGGAGGCTCAGAGCTTCTGTATCACATAAACAAACTGCAAGGAGGTGGTTAGGACAATCACTAAGAGAGAACAGAACTGCTGCATGTTGCAGACAAAGTGTTACACCGAACAATTGTCCCTGAAGTTCATTATCTCATGGCAATAAATTTTACATCTCAGCTTTCTTTTTTTATTGCCATAAAACATACTGGACTGTTTCCAAGCTAAAGCCGTGATGTTGGGTATAACCTGTCCAGCAGGCAGTAAAGCAGGGTGCTTTTAAAAAATCTCCTCCACTGTTTCAGTCTCAACATATGCAACCTTCCTACAGTAATTCAGGGGAAGCAGAGGCCAGTGCTTCTGATGAGCCAGCATCGAGCGCATGGAGACATTTCAGGGCACTTTGTCTGACTTGTCCTCTTCCAAGATGCAAACAGGCAGGACATCTACCCGAGGTGCCTCTGGCACACTGTTGCTATAGTTACCTGAACACTTTATAATCATCAATAGATTTGTTCTCTGCACACCACTGCGGTCAGGGGTTAACACCATCTCCTTTTTAGAGATAGAAACCTAAGGCAGAGAGAGTCCAGGGACACACAGGAGCCAGAAGGCAAAGCCAGGAACTGAAATGCAGCTTGGCTCTGGCCTGGTGCCCTCCCATTCATGGCATTTTCCACTGGTAACAATCATCACCCATGGCACTTAACTTGGTCTTTACTTTGGTGCTGGAAGAGGTTTCACTGCTGTGAAGACATCCCTCTTGGGAAATACTCTGGTTTTCTTCAATAGTGCCTGTATCAAACAAAGCACAAGAGCAAGTCCCTCCCTCATCTGCTCAGGATGCAAGTGGGACAGAAAGCTGAGGGGCTTCAGATGAGGTGTTTTTCCTCCAAATCCATCTCTGATGTACATCCAAGCAAGTAGCAAGGAACACATCATAAATCACATTTGTAAGTATTTTCGGCTATGTCATCCAAAGGGGTCGAGGGAAAGGCTACCACAGCATTAGCTCTGTCAAGAATAAATATCACCAACACTAAATCATATTTGCCTTGAGGTTTCTAGAAAAAAACAAAACCCAACACCTCATTTTTGTTGTTCTCTCACCTAGAATTCTTGCAGAAAAAAAAAGCTAAATTCTACCAGCCCGAAGATAAAATCAGCCCAAAGCCTAATGCAAATTTCAGCCTAGGAAGGTCTATTTGCTGTACAAATTCTGTCCCTTAGTAGAATTTCTTCTTACATTAGATTAATGCATAAAGGTAAAAATAATGTTTAACGCACACATCCACATATATACACGTAGTAATCTTTTTACAGATAATATATATCCAAGTTTCCAAATCAATGGCTGCAATTGCAAAATGAAAGTCTTTTGGCCCTGAGAAGCTATTTCTGAACGTGTCTGACATTTACAGAGAGTGAAGAACTGTGGAAACCCTGCTAATCCCTGACTCCCTTTAGAGACCATCAGACACCTCCATGTTTGCCCACAAGCAGGGGCTACTTCAATGTCTCATTACAAAGACCACTCTGTAAGAGCTATGAAGTGACTTTGGACTTTCATTATTTTCCTCTCCCTTGGGGTGATCTTAAGGTCCTTTCCAACCCGAACTGTTCCATGAATCTATGAATCTATAAATCCCAAGGAGCTTCATCGAACACACACTAATTAGGAACACAGAAATGAGGACTGGAGGATACGGAGCATGTGATACTGAAGCAACGGGAAAGTTGTGCCCATGTTCTTCCAAACTGTTGCCATGCTGTGCAATGTCTCAGTGACCAGCAGCACAGCAAACCCTTCCTTGGGCTGACCCAGAGGGAACTGCTTCACTGGATAAATGGCTCATGTAAAGTGCACACTGAAGTGCATCTCGTATACAATTCGAACTACAGCACATCAGCGATTTTAGGGAGAAGAGGACTTGTAACCACAGCCAAACCTGCTGCCTGCACCTCTCCATCCCAACACAGAAGAAAGAATTTCTGTACAACCCAAATTTTCATTAGCTTCTGCCAATGGTTTCTGCCCATCCAGCTTAATTAAAATCTACCATCCAGCTCTCAGGCAAGTGTTAACACATGAAGAAGGTTAAAAGCCTCCCTCTCCACCTTCTCCTTTTGGGATAGGCTCCCTGAATAGCCCGTTTAGAATATAAATACTAGCTACTAATTTTATTTCATATTAAATGTCCTGCAAAGAAAATTTCATAAGTCTTTGCACATCATCAACAAAATTAAAACAGTTCAGGAAGGGATTTGCTGATGGGAGATGCTAAAATTGTCCTGAAAAGAACATGTTGAAGGAGGGAGCCTTTATTTCATGTCAGCATTTCCCTGCCCACACTGATATTAATTAAAGCATCATGGACTGGGTTAAAATTCAGTGAGATACAGCTTGTTGGAGCTCTGCCATTCAATTGGGGTCTGTGGGAAGATGTTCCCTGTGCAAGCATGGGACCACTTACAACCCCCAAAACAGCCTCAGAGCCTGTCAGGACTTCCAGTGGGTGAAGAAGTAGGGATTTATGGGCTGTTTCCGTAAAGTGGGGGGTAGACACGTGTGAGACCACACAGAAGGAGACAGAGAGCAGAAAGAGCTAAACACAGCCTCAGACCAGTGGTGGCACAAACATGAAATGAAGGATATATCCGGGGGTAAGCTGTGCCTGGAAAAGTCCCAGGACTGAAACAGACGCATGACCTCTGCTGTGTTGTCGTTCTTGATGCCCAAGAAAACAACTTTGTGAATCTGTGGATATAACAATGGACATCTCGTATTCAATCACAATTTATTCCCTAGACTTGCAGGACTAAAGATGTCACCATCCCCAGGTGGTCCTGTCACTGAGCCACAGGCACTGCAAAGTTGGGATCTCAGCTAAGTGGTCACCTTGGCTCCTTCCATGGTCATATTGGTATCACCAGGGTTGCACAGATGGGTTGGGGGAGGAATAAACACAGATGTTTTGTACTCAGGGGACGAGCTGTGAGGAGCCACTTGGTGCAGGAGATCATGTTGGCCCAGGGGACCCTGGCACAGAAAATGGCTAAAAAACTTTGGGACACAGGACCCCAGGAGAGCCCCAGCCCTTTCTTGCAGCTGGAACAAGGATAAGGCTGTTGTATGGGCTGAGCAGAATGCTGTGTTTGCACACAAGGTCATGGTCAGGGCTCATCCACAACTCGTAGTTACCACAGTATGCCTTATTTGGTCCATTACTGGCTGGGTTGGAGGGACTCTTCTCCATCCATCCTCCCTCAGGGGGACTACTGCAAAGGCAGCAACAGCAAATTCATGGATCTGAAAGGGTGAGACTCCAGAAAAGATCCTGAAGAGTGGGAGAGAGCACAAGAAGGGGCTTAATGGTTTGTCCCAGTGATGAGAATCCTCTAGAGAAGAACAAGGACTATCATGTGGCACTCAGTAGGGAATGTGACATTATTTCAAGTCAAGGATTTCTGTCTGCTTCATTAGAGAGAAGCTGCAGAGCCAGACGTACATAAGGAAATAAATTACGTTGTCTTTGGGTTTTGTTCAAGCAGATCCTTTTGCAAGTGATAGCCAGCTCAGGACAAGTTGCAGGCCTTGCAAGCAGCTGACCAAAGTAGAATGAAGATCGCAGCAGCAGTTCTTTCTGGCACCCACATCAGTTTGGCATCTTTATTCCGATTAGCAAATCAGAATCACTGAACATTTCAAACTCAACATCTCCATCCAGCCAAACACCAGCGGGCTGGCCAGCCCAGATACACAACAGCAGCAGGCATGGGATGTGTGTGCACAAGCATCCCTGTTGGTCTGCCTGCCCATCCTGACCCGATAGCTCTCAGCTGCAACATCATCCATCCATGGCAGAGCTCCATCACAATGGCTTCCCTCTCACAGAAAGGACAATCGCCCTCACCTTCCCAGCCCGTCCTGCCTTCCCAGAGATTCCTATACCCTTAGCAGGCAAGGAATGCTTTAATTACACATCAGCATGGAAACAGGCAGAAGAAGCCAGGATGAGTTACTAGGATCTACAAAAGAGACCATAAAGAATGATCAGCCCTGGCAGAAGAGAACTGGACCCTGAGTACTATTGCTCCATAAAACTGACAACTGATCAACATGAAGCAAATGGAAAGAAACTGCACCTTCCCTGTCCCTCCCTGGGATTTACTACCACTGGGCAATGGCAGTTTGTGCTGGAGTTAGCAGAGATCAGTGCACCGTAGGTTGAAAGCAGTAAATCAGTGGCCAGCAATAACCACAACAAATAGGAACTTTTTGCTTGGCTACTTCAGATGAGTGCTTTTGGGGAGCCAGAAACTGCAAAAGCCTGTGAGCAGCAGGGTCAGGTACTCAGCTGAAGCAGTTGTGGTGGACCCCTGGGTCACCAGCAAGCAAGGGACAGGAGGCAAGAGGCTGAACTTGCAGCAACCACCCTTATGTGTGGTTGGGAGGGAGGAGAGGAAGCTGAAAGTGTAAGCTTGGGGTTTGCCCTGGACATTAGCACAGTCACACACTGCTTCCACTTTGCTCCCCATGCCGCCAGTTCCCTTGCTAAGTAGTTGATTTAAATAAGAACATCTATCTTCTGAATTGTGTGTATCAAACAATCAATCACTGGGAGGCTGAAAACCTCCCCGAATCTGTAATTATGGTGTCACAGCTGATTGTGATGAAAGTGGAGCTGTCAGGGAGACATTTGTGAGACAAACACAGTTGTGCACAGCAGTTGTCCCCAGAGTGCTATGGTAAGCTTTCCTGCCATATGGGGCCATGATTGATAGCCCAGCCTATACGTAAATATTTAGCTGTTTAGGAAGCAACAGGATCCAATTACCTTTCAACCCATTTCTTTCCCTATGATAAAATACAAAGCAGAATTTCTGGGGTGTTTTTCCTAAAGAACATAAAAAGGATTAAAAAAAAATGCCCGTTGACTCATATTCTACTGATGATATTAAGGACATTCTTCTCTGTGCCTGAGGTAATGCAGGCTGAGAGCTCAGCTGGGCAAAGCAGCTGAAATCTCTTATTTTCTCATTACTACAGTGTCCCTTTCCAAGGAAGTGAACACTGGCACTTTCTAGTGATAACCCCTTGTGATTGTCACCGTGACGGTGGCCAGGAACCAGAGCTCTCTCTGGTACATGATACGATCTGAAGCAAAGCTTTTATCATGAGCCCTGTGGTTTTTAGGACGATCCTCAAAGCCAGCAGCTGCTGGGGAAGAGATGCCTGAGCATCACAGCAGCCCTTGGGGGGGACAAACCAGATGTTTCTGGCTGTCACAGCAGCAGGGGCAGTTTGAGGCTCAGCTCTCTGTGCATCCAGAATGGTGGAAAGAGGAGAAAAACACAGCTTCATTGCTTTAAAACAATTCTAAGACTTACTGTAGCAAGGTCACATTTCTGACTGTGTTCTTTACCAAGAGGACTGTCCACCTTGTGCCCCAGCCCTCCCCATCCTCTCTCCAGAGTCCCAGTAAAAACCCTCCTTGAGGAAACAGTGAGAACTTCTTTTGGCTGGTTACAAGTACTGTTTGCTGCCTTCCTTGACTTGATATATGAATGCTGCCACAGCCTGGATCAGTGGGCTCCCTCCAGCTCAGGGCCCAGGGTCATGGATGAATTGCTTGGAAAACCTCTTAGCCATGCTAATAACTCCAGAGGGGGTGTTTAATGAAACAAGGGTTAAGGCAGTGTGTCCGAAATGGCCTCAGTCAGCCTTGTCTCAGTGCAAAGGGTGCTGCTAAAGCACCGTGTAGGTGGCCCACTGGGTCATGCGAGCCATCCACCACTGCTGCCGCCTCTGCAACAGTGTTCTGGGATTTGCAGAAGTCAGAACACAACTAAACATTAAGAAGCTGTGGCTGCCCCATCCCTGGCAGTGTTCAAGGCCAGGTTGGACACAGGGGCTTGGAGCAACCTGCTCTAGTGGAAGGCGTCCCTGCCCATGGCAGGAGGTTGGAACTGGATGAGCTTTAAGGTCCCTTCCAACACAAACCAGTCTGGGATTCTATGATTCTATGATTAATGGTGTTTAGGACCTTCAAAGCAGAGAGCTGCTGCTCTAGGCACAACCATTGGACACTGAACACTGTGTACTTACTAACAGGGCCAGAGCATCAACAGTGTCTAAAGATCCAGCTTGGAACAATGTGATTTTCCAATGCAGTGACTGGAGTTGTGCTGCCCATTCATGCAGCAGATAGATGTCTGTTGCTCAGCTCTCACGGGTATCCCATGGGACCAGCTGGGATAATGCCAGTAAGTTCCCAGCATGTCTGGGAATGGTCTGTCCCTCTGGCTGCTGTTGCATGGTGCCAAGGCCAAATCTGGCTGCACTATAGCTCTGCTCTCAGTCATTACATAATGTGGTTGATGAGACTGAGAAGTTCAGGGCCTGAACTCATGCCATGGTCCTTACTGGAAAGATGCCCAACAAAGGCTGTAATCAGTGCTGTATGTCACTGCCTTGCTGCTCCTACATAGAGGGCTGCCCAAGAGATGTTGCCTCTGGCTGGCATCACAGATCCTCTATCACTGTTGCTCTCATCTGCTGAGAAGCTGGATAGAAGAGTGGGAGCCATGGTCTGATCTCCTGGCTCTCCAGGATTAGCAGGAGCATTGAGTCTGCATTTGGAGGAGGAAGATAAACCACCCTGTACTGCTGCGTGGCCTCTTCCAAGACCAGGGGACTGAGGAGGCAAAGGTGGACATGCTGGACCACCACGATGAAGCAGAGGATGGGAGAGACATAACATGTACAGGAGGAAAAGTATTCAATGGAGGTGGGACCAGACCTGTCCTAAAACTGGAAACCTATTCTCAGAGATTTCACATGAAACCAGAACACCATAAGCTGCACAAAGATACTTCTCAGTGCAGCTGAGAGGTGCTGAGCCTCATCCATACCTGCAAGCTCCCTGCTCCTGCCCAGCCCAAAGAGAACACCCAGATCAACTGTGTCTGCTGTCTCCTTTGCAGAAACACCTTGCAGTGAGCATCGTTTCTGAGTCAATCACTTTAGCTGTATTCTGTAATTAAATTAGCATTATTCTCATGTATATCTAGAGCATGTTTTTCCCCATTGTAACCACTGAATGCAGAGTTGAAGTCCTTCGGCTCTTTGGGATGAGCCTCTTTAAGAAGTTTGAATTTCATTTAAGTGAAACATTGCCCCCAGTGTTACACTATTTCATTGGGGTGCAATTGCTGACCTTTCCTGTCGTGGTTTCCCTTGACACTGTTTCTTCCTATTTATGCTGTGCACCACACCGATCCTTGAGGATATTTAAACCTGACTGGGTTTAAATAGGGCCATCACAGTCCTCATGTCCAACCTCAACTATCCTGTGCCTCTGTGGCTGCGCAGAGCACGGGGACATGTAGCCAGACAATCAGGAGGCAGCAGCAACATCCCTGGTGGCTCTTTGAAGATGCAGCTAAAGTGCCTGCAGTCCATCTGATGGACCCAAACCATTTCCTGAGGAACAGAAGCATGTGTAGGCTGTGCACAGGTATGCACAGAAGAAAGGTATTTCACATCCATCAGGAAACTGGGCTTTGCCTCTCCTTATTTGCTCCCCATGAGTATGACATTATCTCAGGGGGCCTCAGCAGAACAGTGCTGACTTGTGCTGATCCAGACAGGCTCCAAACAGAACAAGGCAGTGGGAAAAGTTGCTGCTTCCAAGGGAGAAAGAAGAAAGGGAAGACTAACGGCAGCAGGAAAGCTCCATGCTGTGAGTGCCTGTGGCATGGGGCAGGCTGGAATCGGAGGGGAAGGGGGACTCGAAAGATTTCCCACTGTCCCCAGCCAGGCCTTGCTCAGCACTTTCTGCTCGGGATGGATCCAGGTCAGACTCACCCCTCTGGCCACAGCCATGGTGGTGTCTGAAGGGACTACATCAAAAGGCTGCAGAGAGACACTTGCAAGCGCTGAGGCTTGAAATGTGTTGAGTCTCTGGGGATCAGCCCCAGGGGTAAAGTACAAATTGATCCAAAGATGTGCAGTGGGGATAGGGGCAGGGAAGGGCTGGCTCTGTGAGCCAGCATGAGGGTATGTAACCCTGTGAGGGTCTGGAGTCACCGTGGTTTGGATGTGGTTTGTTGGCTTCACTTCCTGGGTGTCTCTGCTCAGGAAGCAGGGTTGGGGACATTCACCTGCGGTCTGTGGTGCTAAGAAATCACCGGGTTTACATTGCAGTGCCCCTCACTGTCCTCCTGTGGCTGCTTCAGGCCCTGGTCTGTCAATGCCACACCTGATCTTCCAGCATGGGCAAAGACCTGGTCTCCAGGGTAACCTCAAAGAAGGTCCAAGAAGCCACTACTCTGGTGTAAATGCAAAGTAGATTGGGGGCACCTTTCAGCAGTGGTGCTGAACCTGCCACAGTGTGTGATGGCTGAGAAGCTCTCCACCAGCCCACCCTACCAGGAGATTCTTGTTCACAATCACTTTTCACAGATTCCTTGGAACATATTAAGTCGGTGGAAAACAAAACAGGATTTGCTAATGGACTTTAAAAAATAAAGTCAGAAAGCAGATTCAGCATGCGGAACACTAGAAATCCTGAGGGGAATTTTCTCCGCCTTGATGACAAAGGATATTGCATTTCCATGTCCTTCTCTTTCCAGGCAGAAGATGCCAAATCATGAATGAATCCCACTTGTGGAGGGGATCTGTCTTTTGCTTCTATCAGTCAGAGGAAGTCACCTTTCACTAGTGAGATTCGAATTCCAGGGCTGCCCTATTTTGCATGATAAAAGCTCCATGGATGAGGAACCCAGGACAAAAGATGAAAGCACATGGTAGTGAGCAAGAAATAACATTCTCCAGGCTCTGCTTAGCAAATAAGGGTCCACATCAGCTTTGCTGCACTGGTACAAGAAACTGAGCATTAACATGTTGTTTGCAATAGTATCTCACATACTTTCCATGTAGAAGAAACCCACTGCTTCCTTCCAAGCTCCTCCTGAAACATCCTGGTCGGGTTTCCCAGCGTACCCAGCCTCTTGAGGAAAAGCTAAATGCAGTTCCAGCCTTAGGCTGTTTCAACACCAAGCTGACCTGGGCTCATAAGACCAAGTTAAACAATCAGCTAAATCAATGGAGTTATTCTTTCCAGATGACTAAAGATGCAGTGACCCTCCTCCCCTGCATTAACACCTAAAGAGAGGATGAATTGCTTGCTGAAAGCCTTTATGTGCTGGGAGGGACCTCCTACTCCCCTGCCATTGTTCAGGTTCCCATAGAGTCTATCTGAGTAACACCAGACAGTGCTTTGCCAGCCCTCTCACCTTGCTATTGCAAACAGTGGGCACTGCATTAAAGGCCCTCCAGTTTTCACTGTCCACAGCAAATTTAATTGGGATCCTGGGGATCGAAGCCTCTGCCCATGTAAGCCTTTTTTCTCCTTCATTCCAAGTCAGGATTTCCTCCAGTTTCCATAGCAATAACCATGCACAGATGAGAGGGGAGGTGCACACAGTCCTGCCCTGCTCTGAGCAGTCCCATTTGTGCAACCGGGATAAAGCTGGGCACCACACCAGCTTGGCTGAAGTGCTGCATCCACTGGGTTATGCGGGACCAAACAGGCACAGACACAAGGTCCAGCCACCCCATCCTAGCCAGTGCAAGGCCCAGTACAAGGCCTGCCTTGGCAGCATGATAGTCCTTTAGCCATCTGTGCCAGGCAAGACACAGCAATGTACCACTGGGCTCTTACCACCATTTTCACAGAATAAGATGTCCCTATCCCTTCCCTTCTCCAATGTGCACAAAAACACATCAGGTCAGACAGGACCTAGAGCAACCTGGTCTAGTGGAAAGTGTCCCTGCCTACGGCAGGGGAGGGGGAACTGGGTGATCTTAAGGTCCATTCCATGATTCTACATGCAATTAGACTCAGATTCCCATGGCTGACCCCTGCAAACTGCATCCAACTTGGATCTTACAGAAATAAGAAAGAAACCTTCCCAACATAGGGTAAACCATGTAGCACTGAGTTTACTTTGTGGCTGCCTCCCCCTTCCCCAAACACATGAACAACACTATAGAAGAAGCTGCTGCAGAAAAGTGTTTGCATGCAGAAATGTTTTGGGGTGATGCCAAAGCAAAACTGTGTGTGTTTTCATGTCCCCAGACAAAATCCATCATCAGGAGGCAGTACTGTCTTTCACTTGCTGGGGGAAGGCTGAGGCTGTTTCCAAAAGTCTACCAAATGCCATGGAATAACAGGGGACTTTCACTGCAGCACACATGCAGGCAGTGGTTATGGGGAATGGGGATTACCTGCTCTGATTACAATCATCGCAGCAGCCCTGAGCCCATCCCAGTGTCTCTGCTACACGACTGTGTGCACTCTGGTTATATCTGCACTTCTCTGGCTTGGGTCTCAGCAACAGCCCATGGCAGGAGCTCTGAGGAAGGTCTTAGTCCTGCAGCAAACTGTATAAAGAAGCCTCTCACAGTCTGCTCTACAGATTCCTTCAGAGCCATCTCACAATGGAGGGCTGAATGACCATTGAGGAGGCTTACAGGAGCACTGTACCAGGCTGCCAGTACCAGAAGCATGGGAAAAGACCTCTTTCTTGCACTGGGGCATGGATAAACATAAATCTCTGCTGCACATGGGTCCAGCTCCTGCTGCAAGGTGCCTGTGCAGAGCAACCCACAGCATGGGCACAGGCTGAGTGCATCCTGTGTGCTTCTGCCTGTCCTCTGTCACCCTGTGCTTATTGCCATTACTTCTCTGGTCCAAAGCAGGAGGAGCACAGGGGCAAAAGAGGGGCTACCTGGGGTTGGTTTAGCATCATAGACAATGCCCAGACAGAGAGTGCAGGTGTTCTGTGGGATGATCTATCTGCAAGATCACACCCTGTCACCCTTTGGAGGGAGAGAATTGTGATTGTGTAACATGAATCGTGCCAAAGGCATGTGCAAACCAGCAACCACCTCTTGGGAAAGTTAAGACTTTGGCATTCAACCCTGTGCAATTGCAAAGAGGGAGAAGTAGAACTTGGAGATGTCATTAGACTATTAATAGCTACATGCATGGTACAGCCATTGCAAAAGGATTTGACAAAACAAGCAATTCCAGAACCAGTGCTTCCTGCTGCTCCTTTTAATCCCAGCATCAGCAGTGCTGGCAAATACCTCTGCTCCTGCTGGCATTTCTCAGTGTATAGCCATTGGTAGGGGAGGATTTACACACTGGACGTCTTAGTCTGAAAACAGGGCCTAAAAAGTCCAGTCTTGCTGGCTGGGGCACACATAACCTCAGAAAAGGGCACGGTGCTGTGTGGGATCCTTTTCTTTCACATCTTTTCCGGCTTGTAGACAGGGGTCTCTGAACCTAACAGTGAAATGCTGCTGAAAGGAGAGGACTGGGATCCTGAATGGCTGTGTTTGCTCCTTCCATGCTCGCCTTCCCTGTTCACCCACCCCAGCCAGTGGGACACTTCCAAAAGTTCTTTTCTTCTTTGAATTTCCTTTGATACCATCTTCTTACACTGCTCCAAATCACAAACACACTTCAGAGGAAGCACGCAGGCTCCTCAGGCTGCACAGCTCTGTCTTTGCTGACGATACTTCACAGAACCAGCCGTGCTACACGAACAACAGGGATGGTCTCTGGTGTCTGGTAAAGGGTTCCATACTGAAGTTACTTACATCTCATACAGACATGGATGCCTGTTGTAATGAGTACAACTGTAAACTCTGTCCTGAGAGTGCTGCGATGAGCAGGACTCACCAGCACCATGCCACGAGTGACTTTTCTGTTTTCTGAAAGAGCCAGCAGCGGTCTTCAACTCCAAGCAAATCTAAACAAGTCCTGAGCTTTCCTGCAATACTAATGAGGAGAGAGGGACAGCATATGTTCATTATCTCAGTCACAATGAGCAGTTTGCCCAGATGTTCGTATTACACAGCTTGACTTTGACATAAATCCTCTAAACTAGCAAAAAGTCTGCTAGTTTCAACACAGAAAAATAATCTCATCTGTGAGCTCTTCCTGAAGACAAGTGACCACAAGAGCTTGAAGCCTCTGCTTCAAGGGATTTTCCTGCTATATGAGCAACAACAACATAAAAGCTTTACAGCAGCCTTCCAAGAAAGTGAAAAGCAGAACGCTTTCTCAGATAGCCAAAATTCAAAAACTAGTCTGTCCAATGCAACCCTTACTCATAGAGAAAAAGCGCTCTCCTCTGCGCTGAGCCTAGATGTGAAAAATAAGATGAAGGTTGGAGCTGTTTTCAGAAAGTCGGAAGAACAATGCGTTTACAACTAAGCTTAGAGTGGATTCTTCTGGCCTCGACAATAGGCATGACAGTGCCTCCAAAATGCCTGTAAGGTACTTTGAGGTCACCTGGTGACAGACACTGCTAAAGAGCCGGGCACTATTGTAATACAGGCAAAGCCAGAAGGAGATTGTCTTTGTTAAGCAGCTCACTGGCTTCCCGTGTCCTTAGATCAAACTCTGCTTAAGCCATTTGTGTCTTTCTTTTCCTGTGATAATGTCAAAAAAGAAAAAGACTTCAAATGAGTGGAAAAACCTTAGGAATTTTCAAAGAAAAAAAGGAGTGTCTGAATAGCAGCAGACACTTGTCTGAGCTTGCCAGAGCATGTGGGTCTCCATGACTGAACCCAAGCACTGTGGGACTCCCAGGCAATTATTCCCACAGGGACCAGGGTGTCACTCCTGTCTATTAGCCCTTACTGCTCCTCAAGGCTGTCAGGACTTCATTGCTGAGCTGAACTGCTCTGTGGGACCTGGAGGCACTGGGATATATGAACAAATCAGTCAAACCAACAGCTTGTTCAGTCTTACCAGACAAACCAAGTGCAGCGGAAGTTAAGGGCTCTTTACAGACGAAACTAGGATCACTAAGCAAGTTTATCCTGGCATTCTACTTGCAGGTGACAGTGCACTTCAACATCCTTTTCTCCCCCTTGCTCTTCAAGGGCTTTCTCTTTAGTCCTCACACAAGGCTTTTTCACCTCCTCCAGCAAGAGGGTGCAGTGATAGACAACACAAAAGTAACCCCGGACATCTTTTTGATCTAGGAGTAAACATGGACATTTGTTCTCCTGCCTATAGCTGCCTTCCTTGCTTTGAATGAAGTCCTTCACAGGGCAACTCCTAGTCCACGCAGAAGATGCAATCATGCTGTTTTCCCACAGCTCCTACATCCTTCCACAACAGCGTGCCTTCTCCAGCAAGTGAGTGCTTTGGAGAGTTCTCCACTTGAATAGCTATAGAGGAGAAATCACCAGTTCTGTTGTCTTGACCCAGCAGAGAAAGGGTTGAAGATGGAAGGGGCTCCTATAGGAGTAGGTAAATGACCCCTTCCATCAGTGTGCTACAGTAGTGCTCTGCTGAGCAGGGGGAGGCCAATCAACCATGTTTCATCAGGATGGTAGCAGAAGTTATGTTTTTTCATAAGATATTCTCTGTGAGCAGGAAACGGGGTTGAGTCTGGCAGGATCACACATAAAGGGAAAATGATGACAAGCAGAAAATTGCAAAGCTTTGAAAAGTTACGAGCTGTTAGAAAGCATCTAGCACAGAAGTCTTTTAGTGACCTAACCTAGCTGCTGCTAATGTTCCGGCAGTAATAAACAGGAGCCGTTTCCCTCATCCCTCTCCTTTGGCATTATCTGCTACAGCACTGGTTAGTACTCGAATTCCCATAGTTTATAACCAAGCTATTGTCCGTTATCACAAACACAGTGACATTATTACAGAACTTACCCTGCAGCAAGATATGAATTAGAGCCAACCTTCACAGACACCAAGTATTTACTTTAGAAAAAGAAAAGATATTATTTCATCAATCAAAAGATTGTTCCCATGGTCCTTAAAGGAAGTTTAAAAGCAGCCTCAGTAATTACAAAGTACACTATCCAATGCCAAACAAACTGAATCTGTGGCTGACCCATCACTTGTGGATTGCCACCTCAGCACTCTATGACGAAGTTACTGACTCCCGTTGATGGGAGTATCTGGTTGCCATTCAGTTGTGTCGTGCAGTGGATAGAGAAGCAGTGTTCAGTGGAAAGGTTAAATTCCTTTGGGAAAAGAAATTCTGTGGCTCAGAGGTGGTGTTTGATGAGCAGAGTTATCAGCAGTCTCTCTTGTGTGTTCTCGCCATTACTCAGCTTTGTCTCCTCCACGATGCTCTCTACAGCCTCTTTTTTCTCATGCTCTGCACATTCACCTTCTGTCTATCTCTAGATGATCCTTTGTTTGCACACCCTGTCATAGGGCCTTAACTGTAGAATTCTCTGGACCTCTCTGAGGTGTACTCATGGAGACTGGTTTAAGGCAAGGGAATAATGGAGCTACCCACCATTCCTGTCCCACCCTGATCAAAGGAAGATGCTGATTTATATCACATGGGGATCTGGACCTCCTTGGCAAACTCTGTAGCCATCAGTTAATGCTACCCTGCTCAGCCACCCCAGACCTGTGACAGAATCACCTTGGAAATGGATCCATGATCCCAGTTATGTTCTCTCCTGCTGACACACTCAGGGCTTAGTGAAGGTGGAGTTTTCTTCCTGTTCCCCAAATTAGTGAAGGACAATATTCTGATTAGCCTAGTGATTGGCTCGATCAAGTGGTCTTAGAAGAGCTGGGGTTGTCCTTGCCTGTTGTTTCTGCTCCTTGAACTGGAGAGCAGAAAGGATCAAGGGCACATTTCTGGCTCATGTTCAACTTGTTGTTCAGTGGTTCCCCAGGACCCTTTCTGCCAAGCTGCCTTCCAGCCACTCAGCCCCAGTGAGTGTCAGTGCACGAGGTTATTCCTTCCCAGGTGCAGGGTCCTGCATTTTCTGTTGTTGAAGTTCATGAGATGAACATGATTTAGAATGAATCAGAAAAAAATTAGGCTGGGAGGGGGCACGGAGGTCATCTAGCCCCCAGGCAACTAAGGAGAAGGTAAGCCATTATCTTAAGTGCTTGAGGCTGAGGTCTCTTGTCTCTTCTGGAAGCGTGAACTGCAGCCAGGACCAAAGCAAGCTCCATGCTCTGCATCAGCACACAGCCCATCCTCAGGTGCTTCCTGCAGCCATCCCATGCCCCAACTCTAACTCCTGGGACAAAATCCTGCAGTTGTCATTATTCCAGGACTTTCCTAGGTCCTGTCACATGGCTTCTTTGAAAGCATCTTCTGGGTGTCAGCCAGTAGGACACTACCACAAACTGGCGCTGCGGGAGCAGATGCTCAGTGGAGTGATGCTGTGTCCCTCCACATGAGTGGGAGGAAAACTGGAGGGGTGCTTGGGGCTGGCTCTGACACCACTAATTCAAGAGGAAAGGCAGCTTGAAGGATAAATCGTGGTCTGTTGGGATCACTGGATCCGGAATTCCCAATGTAGTGACAAAAGAAGGAGATTCAGTAATTTTGCTCTCCTGGAGAACACTTCAGTGCTTGCAGACAGTTGTCAAGATGATCTCTGAGTTGGACTTTATTACAAAAATGAGACTTTAATACAACAAGTAGCTAACAAACATTATCATGAGCAAATGCTTAATGAGGGGTCAAGAGGGATCTCTGTCTCTCTCTGCATCAGGCTGCTTCCAAATCACCCCTTAGGTTGTTCCACTTCAGTACATGCCCTTTAAGAGGGCAGTGACTTTGCCACACTGACCAGGGTTCACTCATGGGACACAATCCTACAAACCCAGGGAAAAGTAGGTGGTCTTCTCCAGCGCTCAGCATGATAGGTGGGGCAGGAAGTTACTGCCTAGAACATGGGAAGATCCTGATTGTAATCCACATCAAGTTCTGGGCTAGACTCAGGACGAGGCACTGCATTCAGCACAGTGGGCTAAGAGGGACACAAAGAAGTCAGGATGACTCTAAAGAGAAGAGTTCTCTGTCAAGGATGCTCACTTATGGAGTCTCTTGAAAGTGGTAAGTAAATCCTACAAGCTTCAATCATCACAAACTCACTTTGACTAACTATGGCAGATGCAGCAATCTTCTCTGTCTTACAGGTCTTCACTGTTCATGGATATAATGATGCAGAGCAAGAGCTGTGGGACAGACAGGGATGGTTGGATAACTCTTTGTTGTCAGAGCCCTGCCAGCATGGGAACAGCAACTGTGGTTTAATGAGGAGTCTCCTAGAGATGCACGGGGCAGGAAGCTGGTGATGGAGAGTCACAGGACAAAAGAAAATGACAGAGAAATGTCAGTCTCATTAACAGATGGAGACCAGCAAGAGGTATCTTCTGGAAGCACAGAGGATGATCACATCAGCAGTGAATGCTGTGCGAGAGGTTGGCACAGCAGGAAAAGTGGGGTTGAGAAGTGGCCTACGTGTGTGTGACATGGAAAGGCACAGCTGGTGAGTTACAGGTACAAGTCCTTGTATGACAGACATCACATGGATATCAGACCAACCACAAGCAGCCAGAACCTGCCTGCCTGGCCCAAGAGCTTTCCAAGTGACCTGCCCCTTCCCAGGAAAATGGCCCTGCCAGCACCTGTTGGGACCTGCCACCCCTTGGGGAATGAAGCATCAGAGGGCAGTTCTAGGAGAAGTGCCCTCTGGACACAGACACTTCAGGGAGAGGCAAAAGCTCAGCCATGGACCCTCCTGGAGCAGATGAAAGCTTAGACCTGTCATCCCCTTCATTCCTTCCCTCAGCTCCTGGCTTAGGTGTGAACCAGCAGGAGGTTTACCACATTGCAGCTCGGAATTGCCCCCCACTGGGCACCAGCAGCTCTATTTCTGGGATGACAATTTACCAGTGGGCTCTGGTAATCTACATTTAGACATCTAAACCAGCCCTTCATACTGCTGTCAGGACTCAGTCTGGGTGCACAGCCCTATGGGGTGTAATGCCTTAGATATAGTCCTCCTGAATTAAATCCTATCCCAAGAGCTCCTGGAAACCTCTCCTTGTGCTACTATGGTCATTATGAGGGTGACTGCTCCATTGGCACTGGTGACACAGGGAGGAAGGAATAAGCAGCCACCAAATGGCACTATGCTCCTAGGAGACACTGAGCACACTTTCCCTGAAGTGAAGTGCTCACATCCTTTCAGGGTTTGCATTTTAAACTGATTTTTTCCAGCCCTTCACTTTCTTCCTGTTGCTTATTATGGTTGGAAATATTAGATTCCAGGCTCTGCATGTTAATTCTTCCCTGTTGTAGTCTCCCTGCTCCTGTGCCCCTGGCCAAATGATCTCAAGGTACTATCTCCTTTGTTTCACAGAGAATACTTGCTTGTAGAAGCTCATCTTTATTTATCAGCAGTTTTGTCAACAAGCCTTTAAAACCCAGCTGATCTCTATTGCCACTTACTGAAAATCAAAAGAGCCTGCAGGAAATCAGACAGAACAACCATTAGATTAAATAAAAGCTGGCCCCTCCATCTCCCTTGATTCCCTAATCTTCTCTGCAGCAAATGTAATGCACACTGCGTTAATTTTTGGGACACTGGAGGCTGTGCACTCTGTACTTGTGGGCTGGAATTATATCAACTCCTATACAGCATAATTGAGCAACACCTTTTATTGTCCTCATCATTTTCATAGCCCACAATGTCTTTCAGAGAGAGGTGGGGTGAGGGGAAGAGGAGGGAGGGTTTTCTGCAGAGCTGAGCCTACAGGGAAATTACACTTCCTCCCACTGGCTCTGTCTGTGGCAAAAGATGTTCCCAGCAGCCGCTGCCATGAGCCTCCAGCAGCAGGGAGCAGGGAAATTCCAGCTTGCTGTGTGTAATTCTCGTTCCTGCTTCACCTCCAAGCACAGCCCCCCCCCCCCCCCCCCCCCCCAACCTGAGCCTTCCGGGAAGTCAGAACTTAAAAGGAACAAGTGAAAACGTCTGACTACAAGCCACAGGATGAACTTGACCTTCTTTTCCTGGACCACCGGAGCTCTGCAGCTCTGTTCTCCATCCTTCAGAGAGATGAAGCTTTGCGGTTCAAGTACCAGATGTGGGTGCCTGCCTTCTCCTCTTGACTCCACCCCATCGTCACCAGTTCATTTGTCTTAGACAATGCTAATTTTCTATACTTGAGTAGTTAAAATTGTCTCTTTGCAGTTGTGTGTCCTGAGAAGTCCTGCAAAGGTAATAGAGCAGAGAGTGACCCAAACACCTGAGAAATAAGAGAGACATCATGTTTCAGACTGTCCCTGTAGCATTGGCATAAGAACAGTTGTCCTTTTTCCTCTGAGCCCAGGTTTTCTTCACCTGAGTGATGCACTGAAGCTATATTTGCTGTGAGTATTCCTTGCTCAGTCCAAAATTATATCCACCATACACTTGAGAGGATAGGATTTTGCTATCTCAGCCAATTCCTAAGATGCTCAACTAGACGGGAGGAAGCCAGACATTGCAAAACAAGCATTTGCATAGTTCTTGGTTTAATTAGCCTCACTACTTCCTTGTTTAGTGTTTGAGTCCTGATCTATTGGACCAACATGTCCTTAAGCTCCTCTCTATTCAAGGCCTCCCTTATCCCTGCAGTGATGCAGGTCACTCTGGGACTGAAGCTGAGCTCCTCAGTGCTATAGGGCTGAAATCACACAGAAAGGATTGTGGGATCCTGAAGGTCTGCCTTGTGCTGAGATGGGGAAGATACGGGTCACCCAAGCCTGTTTACCACCCTGTGCCTCTGCCCCCATGTGTGTAGTTTGCTTTCCTGGCTCCAGTGCACACTGCTGCCTGCCTGAAGACACAGAGGAGACAATAGGAGTTTGTTTGTTGTTTGTTCCGTTGTTGAGAATGGAATAGAGAGAAAGGAGGCAAAGATGTTAAAGATCAGCAGCTATTAGCTCCAAGGCCACGTGAGATGTCAGTACGTGGAGCTTACCATGCCCCTGCAGCTGTGTGGAGCTTACCATGCCCCTGAGAACAGCCCCGAACCCATTGCAATGAACCTCCCTCAGAGGAACAGAGAAAGTAACTGAGTTCATGCCATTTCTCATCTTCTGGGCTGAAGCTGCCTCCCACAGGGATAAACCAGAGCATGGGTATGTGCCTGCTTGCTCCCACCAGACAGGGCCTTTCCAGGGAGACTGGCCCATGAGCCCCAGTCACCGCTGTCACCGGGTGAGCATGCTCTGTTGAACACACTAACAGCAGCTTGAAGTAGTTTGGATCTTCTTTTTGGACACAGCTCCCAACAGACCCATGATCAGGTCCAGGCCTGAGGGCTAAGCCTCCACCTGTGTCACAAAAGCTTTTGACACCACTTGCATTCATGGGTTGCCCAGTCACTCCCCAGTGGGGATGTAGGGATGAAGCTGAAAGGACTGTACAAATCTGAGCAGTGCTTAAGCTTAAGCTGAGTAGGCTGTGGGCACAAGGTCTGGCATATCCTGGTTTAATGGAAGAGACAGGTGGGTTCTGTGGTCCCCCTGGCCCACTGGTGCATTCTCCAAGCTGTTCATTGCAGGCTCGGTCGCTGCCCCAAGCCCTGGCTGGTGCTTCCAGCCCTGCTCCGTTCACCAGGACAGTGTGGGCTGTGACATTTTCCCTGGCACATCACCAAAACAGCCTCATCTGTGAGCTCCTGCTTGCTCTTCTGCCCGTCTCCTCGGGAGGGCAGCTTGCCCAGGCGGCTAAAGCACAGAGCCCCAGCGCGAAGGTTGTCCTTGAGGAGCCTGCTGTTGCTAAGGATCTGCCTGGATCAGCGCTGGAGCTCGGCTGCAGCTCTTCAGATGCAAACCGAGCTGGCTGGGGACCCAATTCCTCTGCACGCTGTGCAGGGTGCAAGATACTTACCAGTCTTTGTGGCTCGGGCTTTTTTGCTTCTAAATGCAGAAGCCTTCTTGCCTTATTCATCTTCACTGATATGAAAAGACCCATAACATTTCCAGCTTAAAAGGTGGCTCTATTTCTCTTTTAACACTTTTGTCAAGGATGGCAATTAAAGAAAAGATTAACTTCCAAGGAGGGCTCTGTTACACTAAAGACCATTATCCTCAGGTGGATTCAAGGCTATGAACCACTTGGTTCTCCAGAAGTTTAGTACCTGCTGCCATGAGGTAAACACATCTCAGCACAAGCGCATTACTCTGACTCAGTATAATAAGCACAGTTTGTGGGGTGCGGTTGTTCCAGTGCTAAAGCCGTTTAGCTTGATACCACGGTATGATCAGATTTTCTGAAATACCACTGAATAAGTTCATTGCCTTGGAACTCATCCCGTGTTCACCTCACTACTCCTGCTGCCTGAGAGTTAGACACCTCCCACCAGACCCCAGTCTCCTCAGCTCCCTGTGCCTTTGGCACGAGGGGTGAGGGTCTCCAGGAGCTGCATCCCTGCCCTACGTGATGACTGGTGGTGTGTGTCTCCACTGCTGGGGACTGCATTGGCCCAGGCTCATTCTAACTTCAGGCTTGCTCAGATGGGTAAATCTGAACCAAAGCTCAGACTTGGACCCACCTGGGGTTCACCAGAGCTGACTCCCTTCCTTACCTCTCATGAAGACCCCAGGAGGGGGAATCCCTCTCCCCAGGCTCAGCCCAAGGACCAGGGTGACCAGCTGCAGATAAATCTCTTCCACCCCTCAATAGCTCTGTTTTTCCAAAGCAGTGTGCATGCTTCATTAATTCTTCACAAGATAAAGCAGCGTGGTGCCCTTGAGCAGTGGCTTTGGCCAGTGGTGACCACAGGACACAGTTGTGTAGGGCTGTGAGGATACAACCTCACACATGCTGAGGCCTTTAACAAGTTCTTGTATTGATTCCAGGTGAGGTCCTAGCCAAGGACTGAGTTGTACTTGCCACACTCTAATAGACAGTAGGAATGACAGTGTTGTAATATAGATGCGAAAACTTCTAAATGAGCAGAATTCCATTCAGGGTCATGGATGGTGAAGAGAAAGTACTCCCCATGGTGGACAGTTGAGAATGCAGAGGCACCCAGGGTCAGAGTTGGGCTGCTGGAACAGAGTTCATAGAAGCATAAAACCCCAGACTGGTTTGGGTTTGAAGGGACCTTAAAGCTCATCCAGTTCCAATCCCCTGCCATGGGCAGGGACACCTTCCACTAGAGCAGGTTGCTCCAAGCCCCTGTGTCCAACCTGGCCTTGAACACTGCCAGGAATGGGGCAGCCACAGCTTCTCTGGGCACCCTGTTCATCCCTTCCTAATTTGCAGGCTATGAACTTTATGAATAAGCCATGGTGGATGTGTGGAAAATGTTTATTCCTTCCATTTCTGCTGTGCTGGCACCAAGGAGGGTGGTACTGAGATCACAGCTGCTGGCTGAGTACACGAGCCACAGCAGGAGTCAGCGCTGGCTCATGGGATGGGAGTGACAAAGGGACTCTCCCGGGGCTGCTGCTCACCCCTCAGCTCAGAAGCTCTGCTCTTGCATTCTCATAATTTGGGAATTAAAATAACTCCTTATTTCTGAAGGGTTCATTCATTAAACATAATGCCATGTTTTCCATGAGAAGACCGGATGATATAAAATAGTGCAGACCTGAAAACACCACTCAGGAGGTCATGGAACTGTCCCACGGGGTCAGGACCTAGGAAACCATCCCATCTCCCTGAAGATAATGAAGAACTTGGTGACTGGAAGCAGGAGCACACACAGCAGCAAGAGGGAGGTAAGGACCAGTGCTACCTGTGACCCTGTCAGCCGAATTACACTTCCCAACACACAGATCCTGGAGTCAGCAACCACCACAGGATCAGAGCAACAAGGAACAATGACAAAATGATCTCTTCACCAGCACTGCTGGCAGGAACAAGATTAGGCCAATTATTTTTATTACTGGTTTTATTTTGTTTTCACCATCTGGGAGAGCTGTCAGCTCCATGTGGAAGTATGATGCGATTAACCAAGGAGCTATACAGAAATGAAGATGAAAGTTTCTTCCTGTTGTTTAAAGGCAAAGATCATCTTTATTTGGTCTGGCATCACAATCCAGAGCTCTGAGCTATTCCCAAGAAAGATGCTATCAGGGCCAAAACCATGTTGTCTGGGAATGGATTAGAGAGGGAGAGGGAAATGGAGCAGCCGGGAAGCCTGCCTGAGGAGCAGAGCTTTTGAAATACAGCCTGTTATATGGCATTTGGAATATTTGTTGCCATCTCCTGAAGAAACCCAGGGACCCGAGGTGGAAACATGAATGCTGGGAGCCCTTGTGCCATTCGCATTGGCTGTAGGACAAGCAGTTTTACATAAAAACCCAATCTTCCAGTGACCACAGAGGAGGGGAGAGTAACAACACTCGCACATTAAGCAGCATGTATCGCTTAGTTAAATGAAGGCTCATCAGCGATGCACAGAGCATCATGCACTGTGAGGACAAAGGAACATGGGACCAGAGGGGATTCTTCACAGTGCGGCCAGTCCCCGCTATTGAACCCACTGCAGCATGCAACTCTGCTTGGAAATAAGCCTTTCAAAGCATGTAACTTCTGGCCCTTGGCTCCCACCCCTGGAAGGCTTGTAAGAGCTTGAAGGAAATGTGCTCCCCTCAGAACAAACAGAATTTGCTTTGTTTATCTGCTCATTCTGTTTTCCCATTCTGATACAAACCACCTCTGCTAGTACTTGGTCATCCCCCTCTGATAGTGTGCAGCAAATACCTGTGAGGCCACACAGTGCTACTTCTCTTCATTAGGAAGAAGAACAGCCAGAATGGGTGCTGCATCAGCACAAAGGAGAGAGAAGCAGTTAATTGCAGTCCCAAAGGGATGTTCAAAACTGAACCAGATAAATGACTTCCAGGATCCTGACTTTCTGTTTTCATAGGCAGCAAGTGGCCCATAGTGCAAAGAGGACTGAGCAAGGAGGTGCTGCTGCAGTCCTTTTCTCTAAATGAAAGAGATGTGCATACTTATGTCAAGGGCACAAAATATAACCAGGCTGCTTGTCTCTGATAGAACACTATGCACCATCACGGGCAGGATGGAGATAACTTTCTGAGAAGTTGGCCCAAATTCTCCCAGCACTGGCTGTGGATACTGTGTTCTCCACCCAGTGCATTAAGAAATGCTCCAGCGAGGACTGTATTTAAACTTGTATCAAAACTTGTGGTGGGAGAGCTCATGCTCCACCCTGGCATAGACTGAAAATCCCTGATTTGGGTTCGTGAGGTCCCTTGCTCCTGTAGGCACAGGGTGGGTTCCCCCCAGTGTTGCTCTCTTAGCACTAGCTGGGCTACAGCAGCAGCATCCCTGAATAGGGGAATGGAAAGCTCAGTATCACAGTAGTTTGTGCTGCTCACTGCTTTGTTTCTGAACATCATAATTATAGTCCCAGGGTGATACTGTCAAGCTTGGACTTAGTAATTTTTCTGCAGCTATTAGAGCTGACTGTTTAGTCCAAATAGAACACATCAGAACTCCCTCTGAGCCAGATGTCAAACTCTTCACTTAAAAGAGTAAATGTCCCAGGAATGCAGCTGTTGCTTCAAGACATCATGCTGTGGTCAACATGTGTCCCACGAAGCGTGGCAGTGGGGCAGGCACATATGATACGCATTGGCTTGTGCCATCAGCAACAAAGAGTATGCAAAGCCAGAGAGCCCTCACATGCATCAGAGAGAGGAAAAACCCACAAATGCACATTGTATGGGAAGGAGGTGAGGGGTGGGAGAGAGGGCAGGAGTTCAAGGAGCAGGGTTAACAGTGTAGGGGAGAGTGCTAAGGGAGGACAGGGCACAACCTGGGGGAGCTGGTTTGTTGTATGTGAGACAAGGGCAGATGGGGCAGCTCGGTGGGGGAAACTGATGCACGCATGAAGCCTTGGAGAGACCAGACTGGGGCAGGAGATGTGAAGGGTGGAGAGGCGAGGTGTCAAAACAGGTCTGAAAGACACTGGAGGTGGCAGGGTGAGCAAATGGGACTGGAGCAAATCACCCAACAGCACTTTGACTGGTTAACCACGTTACTTTACAGACTCCGTTGAGAGCCAAGCTCAGTAGATGTCACAAGGCAACTCTGGTTAACTGAGACAACAAACCCATCTGATCTGACACAGACACACTCCCTGGCATTACGAGTTGCAAGTTGGAATGCCAGCACTTCCTAGGGCTGGACAACAGCAGCAATTGAGCAGTAGCATTGGGGTTTAATGCTTGTTTTTTCCTAAGGCAGCCTCTGCTGGGCTCTCCTCTGGTTTTATAGACCCAGCATTTTGTACAGACTAGAACTGATTTGTGTGAAGTAACTTACGGGCTTTTACTGTTGTTGAGGTTTGGGGAATATGTTAAAACCAATTTCTCCAGAAACTGTGACTAACTAATATTCCCATTCTGTGTGTTTTGTCCCCAAATCTTTAGTGCTGCTTTTTTCTACCAGAAAATGAGAGCATTTGCCTTTACTTTCTGTGACTGTCACAATGTGAAGCAAGTACTCCTTGCAGAGAGAAAGTAACACCAAAAAAAACAAAACAAGTGAAAAGGACTGAGGAGTTATTGGGAACATATCTTTATATGAGAGAAAAAGTTGTAATTTCTTCTTGTTGCTTTCCCTACTTGTCTATTGTTTCTGTGCCTCTCCCGCTGAGGGAAACAAGGAGGAGGCAATGCAAACACTGAACTTTTCCATTTGGAAAAAAAGCTAAAACCCACCCTATTCCAGGAGGAAAATGCTGGTTTGGTTTCCAGCTGTTGCCTGGGAACTTCAATGCAGAGCATTTGTCTCATTTGGAGATTTCCCCTGGGAAAACCTCCCACTTTTCAATCTCTTTGGTTTCTGAGCTTCCATCTCACTAAAACCTCCACTGACAACGTTTTTCTGTTGCAGAAGGTGGGTGGAGGGGTTTTCATAATCCTGACTGTGAATTGTCACTGTCACAGACCAAACCTACCGCTCCCTGCTCCGTCCTCATTGACAAAGAAGAGTAACTGATTCCTGCAACATCCCACTGACAGTTTGCTTCAAACTCTTTGTACCAGAGATGGAGTTTAATGAAACATTCCCCTTTTACACACTTGAAATACAGCAAATTAAGGTTTTGAATGTGAAATAACTGCTATCAAATGCTGCCAAACAAGGGCTGTCAGACATAGCCAGGAGAATGGGAAGGGAAAAGGGACCTTGCTGTCTCTAGCAAAAGGTTCAAGTCCAGCACAAGATCATATTTGCTGCTCATATCACTGAATCTGCAAATTGTTATGCCTGCTTTTGAATTCATAGGGCTTTTCTAGCAATAGGATATGGGTGACAAATGATTCCACTTTTCCCAGGTGGCCCTGTCTCTAGGTGCCAATAAGCTGTATGAAACCTGGGTTTGATCCCCCATCCTTCCCAGTTTCCACACAGTTCTGTATAACCTGGAAAAACTTTGAATACTGATGTGAACTTTGTTGATGATACTGGTCCCTTAGGAGGTACTGGTTTGTTTAAGGTAACAAACAGGGGTTGAATAAAGGAGAATTACAAACAGACTTGATTATTGGTCAGTGAAAATGGCTGCTACCTAGAGGAGATGGACAAGAATTGACTTCTGTGTCAATACACATTACAGCAGGTGGTAGGGGTCATACATTAAGCTGGTAAGAGACAGCTTCAAAAGAAAACTTACAGTGGAAGTTCTTGAAAGCTGATGGCAGTGGAAAGCAAAGCTGATTGTAGAAAAGACAGCAAACAAACCCCCCCACGAAATCATTTCTGTCTCCTGAGAAGTAATAAAGCACAGAATTGTTCTGCAGCCATTGCAGAGTTAGCGCTGCCCTTCACTCGTGGAGTAAAAGTGAACATTAGCACTCCTATCACAGCATCTCCCCACCAGAAGGCTCTAGTCATGCCAAATTTTAGCTTTCATCATTCTGCTGTTTATTTTCAACGACACCTGTCAGTGGATTAGGCTGTAAAGCTGATGAAGTAGAGGCTTGAACTGGAGGTTTTTTAGTCATACTAAAAGTGATGCACATGACAAGAATAGTGATTTTAGCTCCTCAGAAGAACCCAGATCTGACTCAAAAGTCCTGATTTTCCTTGGCAAATAACCTGGGCCCATCTGCAATTACCTGAGTTCAGCAAAGCTTCACTTTTATCCATGAAGCCTAAACATCACTGGAGTTTTCTGATCCTGATCTGCCATGGGAAGCACAAGGAAACACTTTGAGTTTCCTTATCATGGTGCCAAAGAAAGTCAATATCACAGGGTAATGCAAACCCTTACGCAGAGATCTCATCACATGAAACTTTGCTCAGTTGTTCAGACTGGATCAGCAGTATTTGCTCTGAAATCAAAGTGATTGATACAGAAGGCATTCAGGGCATTGGATATATCTCTTTCCTAACACACAAAATGAGGAAAGCTGCCACTGATAGGGGCCAACATGTGGGACGTAAAACTGTCCAAGTCTCCATTACTCCTTGGGATAACAGCCACATGGAGAATTTGCTGGGCACATCTCTGGTGGATATCATGACCATTACTGCCTGCCTGATGCTCTTTTACACTAGCGGGTGATTTCTGCAACAAATTCCCATTTAAAAGGTCTTTACAGGTTTTGAATTGCTTCATAATTCATGTACCATTTCCGTGTTCACAGTAACTTGTAGTAAAGAGTTCCACAGTTTAATTGTGAGTTGAATGGAAAACATACCTTTTTTTCCCCCTTAACTTGCTGATGTGTGTTATCAGTTATTCCTTCTTGGGTTTGGGTTATAAGAAATCTACTAATTATTCATCTGTTTCATGCCACTTGGAGTCTTGAGGACTGTATCTCCCAGGACATCATTGCTTTTCCTGATGGAAGGATTCCATTCAGTTCTATCTTTTCTCTATGGAGATCATAGTATACTTTTGAACATCCTTCTTGTTGTTCCCTGTATTTTCCTAGTTCTACACCTACTTCTACTTGATGTTGTTAAAAGTTTATGGATAATCCATGGAGACTGCATTGATCAAGTCACCTTTCTATACATGCCCCTTTCCTCCTTTAAAGAGCACTAAATAGCTCTGTCACTTTTCCCTGATAAATGCTATGCCAATGCCTTTACTTTTAATCATATTTATTCATGGGCCAGCCACTTCCAAAGCCCAATGGGGATCTGAGACCATTCATTGCTTTAATTTGAGACAGTTCCTCCAATTTATATCCCATAAAGTTCCACATCTAGAATTTACCTAAGCTCCTCCACAGCAAACACCAACATGAAGAATTCATTTAGCTTTTCTGCTCTAACCTTATCTTCCTTGAGCTGTTCCTTTCATGCTTCACTCATTTACTGGCCTTGTAGACTCCCTGGCAGTGTTCCTGCTGCTGCTGTGTTTCGAAAGGATTTGTTAGTATGTTTTATACTGTTAGCAAGTTGTTCCTCGAAATATTTCTTGTCTCATTATGATTTTACATTTATCTTGCCAGAGCTTATGCTCTTTCTTTCCTATTTTCTCCATTTAGACAGAATGTACAATTTAGGACTCTCAGCAAGCTAATGCTTTGTGATATAAGTTACAGTGGGAAGAAAAGCACAACTGTTCTGGAACAGAAGTGTTGTCATGGTATCCCTCAAAACCCAGATTAGAGGTGATACATGCCAAACCCGCCAACACCCTTGAAAGACTAGTTATCATCACGTCACTGGTGTGATGTGAGTAGTGCACTTGCCAAAGCATGCAGCCCTCTATGACCAGCAAGGCTGGAGTTCGCTCAGCCACACTGCAGATCTTGAGGTACAAAGCCATCGACTGCCTTTGTCGGTCAAATGAATCACACCCGAGACATGCTCATGTCTCTTGTGTGACTCCAAAGGGAGTTGCGGGCAATGTGCTCAGAGATACCTGCATCAGTAGGAGATGCCCCCTGCCCCCTCAATCCAAGGATGGCTCCACATTCCCTGTTCGATATCTCTGGGCTCTTCAGAGTGTGTTTCAGGCTAAATCATTAAAAGAAGTCCTTCAGGAGGTCAGGAGGGGGGCTTTAACTCAAATAGAAGCTTTAAGGGTGTGCCTGTATGAAGATGATACGTGTTCCCAAGCCTCTGTCTTTTTTGTGGAGGAAATTTTAGGATGAAGAGTTCTTGCATGAAAGCCAGATCCCCCAGAGTGATACTGGTCAAATGTTCTGAGAGCTTGAATGCTGCCTGATGGAGGAAGACACTTCTCAAGGCTCTGCTAACATTGTGTAACTGGGTTATCTATATTTGGACTTCCTAATTACACTTTATTTCTCCCCTAACTTTTCGTAATGAGTTCAGGGTGATTTCGAGGTAACCAGAAAGCAGAAGGAATGGGCTGGTCCTCAGCAGATATGACCCCAGCTCTGAAGTCCTGGAACTTCACATCCAGGTGGCTGCTCTCTGCAGCTTCAGCCCAAGCTGTCTCATACCCTTTACCTCAGCCTGGTCTCCACTGAGGAATGGCTCACCTGCAGGACCGCAGCTGAGGAGGCTGTAAGCAGCCAGGTCTGTAGCTTTTCTACACCATGCTAAGCCTTACTGTAAGTATGGGAAAGTGTCCTTCACCACAGGAACATCAGACATGGAGCTCTTGTGTGCACCCTCTCTACCGGAGTCTGCAGCACCCATGCCCCTCACTCCTGTATAACTATTATAACAGGGAAGCTGCCCACCTAGCTCTCCATCCCAAGGGTCAGGAGATCTTCATCCTCATGATTAGAGCACGAGTTATCCCTGCTGTCCTTAGGCTGCAGGGACTATTGGAGCTGCTGCACCCTGTGTTAATGCAGGAGAGTTGGGATGATCAGGGCATTGCATTCAGCAGTGGGTAAAGGCCAGGATCATTCTGGCTTTTCTGGTACCCGTTTGCTTCACAGCTGTGATCAGTCCTGAGCCTGACTTGGTCTAAGTCCTGACTGGCAGCATCTCATTCCCTCTTAAGAACCACAGCTGCAGCCCCAGGGTCATGAGCACAGAGAAAGGAGCTTCCATTCCACACTGAACTTCTCCCTGCGTAATGAAATGTCCATCAGGTGAATTCAGAGTGACAAGAACTCCTCCAGGGTCAGTGGAGGAGACCCCATCAGCAATATGGAACAACATAAAAACAAAACTACCCACAGCATAGACCAGGCTGAGGTTCATCAGCTCTCCTGGGTCAACAGGCAGGTGGGAAAGAGGTCCCACATGAGGACGGTCAGCACAATTACTGACTGTTGGTGCACTGAAGGCCATGGCAGGAGAAGCAGATCTTCTCTTCCCATGTTTGGTGGGAAATCACAGACTTTTGTGGTTAAACAACCACTCCAGAAGGGCTGCTGGGCAGCGTTTGATGGGGCGTCCTGTTTCCCAGACTATAAGCCCAAAGTTCCTCCAGCATAGCTTCAGCCGTGAAGGAGGGAAAGACACCCAGGACTCCTTTGTGGGCTTTGAATCATCCTGACAAACCAGAAGCAACTCAGGTCCATCTGTTGACGCCAGGAGGGCCTTCATTAAAACCAAGCAATCCCCCCCATTCATCTCAAAGCTATTCCTCAGCTTCCTTCATGCTTCCAAACCCTATTTTACATGGCTCTCAGAGCTGAGACACAGGAAATTTCAAGGGCTTTAAAGAACCATTTGCAGTTAATTTGGTGAAACCTCTGCAGGCACTTGGCACTGGAGGCATCCCAGCACCCTGGGTCATCCTACTCCTGGCATCAGACCTGGGCTCTGTCTATCGGTGCTGTACACAATTAAATAGTCAAGGCACTTAATTCAAAGTAAAGGGAAAATAAATGGGTGACTGTAATTAGTTATTACAATTTATTAGCAGCTCATATCCTTTGGCAGATACTGTCTTTATTTGGTATTTAGTGGAATTAATAAGTCCTTAAGCAGGCATGTGACAGCAAAGAGCAGTTGAAGTTTACAACTGGGAAGCAGATGCTCTCTTGCCTTTTCTTTTTTTGTTCCTTTTTTCAGAGGGACATTTTTCCATGTCTCTCTCTTACTACTTGGTAACTTATTGGCACAGTAAATCGATAAGTGATTGCAACAAGCAGATAATGGCTGCTCTTTCAACTCACCCTAAGTAGCTGTGATTCCCAAGTCAGCATCAGCCACAAAACCTGCTCGGGGCATGCTGACTCCCCTGGAAATCCAGACTCTCTCAACTGAAATGTCTCAGTCTGCCAGTTGGCCTCAGCTTCTCACCCCTCATCCCAGTGTGATGTGTCAGGAGGATTTTAAACTTGACTTCCAAGCAGGGTGAGGGTCAGTTCGTGGTGCTGAGCTTCTGTAAGGAGCAGTCTCTCCTTCTGGCCATCTTCTCCTGGCCTCCCTCATGCTGTCCTAGATTTTGCTCAGCACTGTCTAAAGTGCTTCCCCCCATGAGAGTCATCCCACCAAAGTTCTTATTTCCTTCCGTCAGTATTCCAAGCATTACTTTCCGCCGTGGAAATGAAAGGCACTCCTGGACACAGCTCAGCACCAGTGAGGACTCCACTGCCTTCAGCCTGCTCAGTCAACAGAGTCATAGGACAAGCCGAGCTCTGTGCTCTCCCAGCCCTTTTATCCATACCAGTTCAAAGAGACTTTAATTTCCCCTCTTAAGACACAACTCATCAGTTCAAAGAGTGAGTGTCGTGGTTTAAGCCCAGCCGGCA
>NW_009923445.1:0-10966 GCF_000696875.1 Nestor notabilis
TCCCACCATGTTTCTGTGGTACCAATGATATTGTAACCCTGTAGCCTTTTACACATCTCCAATTCCTCTTATTCTTCCGTAGTTTGTTTCCCATAATACGGGCGTTTGTATAGAGACATCTGAGCCGAGCTCCAAATGAGGCCAACTCAATGGTTGGAGCAGCTGAAATCTCTCTAACATAGCTCAAAGAACTTATTACAGGTGCTGGCAACCGACCGGGAGTGTTTGGATGGATTGATGCCCCTCTCCCCCAACATATCTAGTTTAAAGCTTTCTTAATCAGCCTGGCAAGTCCCCTACCAAAACAGCTCTTCCTCTTCTTTGTTAGACCAACTCCACCAGCCTCCAGTCGACCTGACCTCCCAAATCTAGTCCCATGTTCTAAATACCCAAACCCCTGACTATGACACCATTGTTCTAACCATTTATTAGTCTGCCAAATGCGTCTAGCTTCAAGGTCCTCCCCTTTATCCTGGAGAATCGATGAAAAAAATATCTGAGCTCTAGAGCCCCTAACCACCTCTCCCAGGGCTCTGTAGTCCTTCATGCTCTCCAGGCTACTGCTATCTATATCAGTAGCACCCACATGGACCACTAGAAGGAGGTAATAGTCAGTGGGGCTTACTAGACCAGGCAGCCTTTCTGCAACATCTCTGATCCGAGCCCCTGGCAGGCAACACACCTCCCTCGAGACCGAGTCAGGCCGACAGATGGGCGTCTCTGTGCCTTTCAAAGTAGAGTCCCCAGAATGGAGAATTAAATGGAGGATGTCTCTGTACCACTGCATGAGACCATGGAATCATCATCTTGTTGTTCAATATGATTCAATACCATCATGAAAGCATTACAGTGGTCATAAGCAGTGTCACTATTATTACTCTGTTATCTTCTCTGCTCTGCCAGGGACCTTCTCTTTGATCCTGTTTTGCAAGACAGAATTTGGAGGATCTTTACCTTCCCGCTTCTTTCCTGATTCTTGGGTTTCTCAAAGCAGCAAAATAAATGACCTACTTCTCTATTTTTTTTGTCCCTGACTTATAAGAAATATGATGATGCACCCAAACAGCTTTTGTTTCCTTGATCTTTCTTTGCATGTCACCAGAGCACCATGAAGAACACTCTGTGATTAGACAAAAGAGCTGAAGAGCTCCAAGGGAGGCAAAGTAAGAGAGAAAAGCCTTTAAGTGCAGGAAGAAGCATCTCAAAATAACCTTCCTGTAGCTAAAAGTCAAAGGATGAGATGTGTTAATTTGAAAAGGCAGACGGAATTCTTGTGTACATTCAAAAAGCGACAACTCCAAATGTACTTTCAAGGTGAAATTTCAGAAAGCATCTGCCCAAGTTAGGGCCACAAACTTAACTGGATTCTGAATATTTTAAAAAATCTCATGCCAAAATTAGGATAAAAATATGCTTTAGACTTGAGGAGTAATATTTAAAATATGGCCATTTTTGTGCCCATGGTTCACATCTGCAAGTAATTATGGGTGCAAATGTGGATATGTCAACATCTACATACATTAATGTACCTGTTAATCTGATAGTTAAATGTCTGTGTGTTATCAAATAACATACTCTACAAGACTGTGGCCACAGTTATTTGTAAGCATAAGAAGGGAAGCCGTGTCAAGATTTAACCCTTAGAATTCTAACGTTGATCTTTTTATCATGCGTTAATTGAAATCACATTAATATAATAACAAATATACATATTTGGGGGAGACATTATCACCTGCCCTTATTACTGTTTTACTGAGAACTTTGTTTTCCACCTATGTCGCTCTCATCAGTCCTCTTTTACTTAGCAACAAATAAATTAGGTACATGTACTTACATGAACAGAATTGTCAAAAGTTAGTTTTTAGGTACTTCCCAGTTTAAGAGAATAGGAAATGATCTTCCTGATTTTGGAAAATTGCCATTTAGATAATCCTTTATACACTGAGGTGAAATTTAGATTTACAAGTGTCTAAATATCTCTCCACAGAAACTTATCCAATTAAAATGTAAGACTTGCACATCTACTGCCCATTCTGAGAGGAAGGATTTAACTTTTCCTTTCTTTTTCTCTTACAGATATATACTGGTTAGTTACTGTTATGAGACAATAAATTTTCCTGACTAGATTGTCATCAAAATTCTTTAAAAAAAATGTATTGTTTCACTGAACTGGCTTTCTAATCAGACTATTCTGCTGTTTTGGATGACAACCGTTCTAATTATGAGCTACTTCGTTTCAGATGGCTTTGTAGCTTTTAGGGTGGAGTTTTTCATTTCAGATGTCTGGCATGCACATGAATTTTTTTCCTGGAAAACTTCAGCCATCTTTGGGACTATGATTAAGAGGCTTTTTGCTGATTATTAAAGTGTAAACTACCAGCTACTCCATTAAGGCCTGGCACGTTCAAAGTCTGGCTTAAGAACCTGCTGGTTGAGAAAAGCTTAGCCTCAGTGCTGAAGAGTTACTTAATGATATCCTTCTGAAAATCTTATCAAACTAGTTGTAAACCTCTGAAAAGTCACCTCTTGCTTGTGCCAAGAAGTTTTTCGCTGCCTGGAAGTGATCCCCTTTTAATATCTCTTCTCCACTACTAGAGAGCTACTTAGAGGTCTTGCAATCTGCAACTAAGAGGACTTCTCTGATAGTTTCCCACACTGAAATCTGCCATGGTTCCTGGTAATGACACATCAATGAAACAAAACTTTCCTGCTTGCCTCTTGCCACCTTATGAAGTTCAGTACTGTCCATACTTTGGCATTTCTGGCTTTTCCTTTGTTTATATAGACATACATAACCTCCCTCAAGGCATTACATTTTAAGATAACACATTAAAGGAACATTAGCCTGAATTCTTGCCTCCACCAGCCCTTTGTGCAAGCATTGTGATGCAGGCTTTAATTACCTGTATACAGTATACAGTAAATATTTTTTTTCCATCACCAGTGTCCTTACCTCGCTTATAACACAGGATGATCTGAGTTTGGGGCTGTCAGGATGGTCTAATGAATGAAGTTGTATTGTAAACAAAGTTTCATAGGCCTCTTCCCTTATTTGCTGCAGAAGTTCAAGGCACGTGATCAAAACACAAACTCTGTGGGATTATAAAAAAAAAAAGATGGTTGCCCAAGAAGACAGGTTCTACTACAGTCTTTGACACTGTGGTTATGTTTACATTGAAGTGTATAGTGTTGAGATAGCTGAGCAGTTCAGGTATCAGCAACAATTCTGCAGCAGCACCAGGTAACTCATTCTTCTGAGTTAGCCTCAGGGCTAGCTGAAGCTTCTCCAGCCAGACTGCTTTGTGCAGCTGGGTTAGCTTGAGTAGACAACAGATTAGAAAGTAGAAAACACCCAGAGCTTTTCTGTTGCTTGGTTGCATTCATCAGATTTTGCTAGAATGGTCAGTCAGTAATTTTGCAGCCCTTATTCCCTGAGTTACAGTTTCAGGTACTCCTTTTGCCTGTGGGCTCAGCACATGTAACACGTAACCACCAACAGAACTGATGGGAAACACAGACTGAACTGAGTTGTTATAAATGTCAAGTGATTGGCAAGCAAAATAAATGTATTACTTTTTTTGAAATACATTGAACTACGATTTATTACAAGTAATTTCTTATGCAAAACCAAGGTGTCTGTCTCTCAACAGATATGTCTTTAAATGCCAACCTTAGACTTCAAAGCAGCAGCACAATGATCTAAGTAGACAATAGTCTACTTAACATCTGTGCAATAAGCTAATATTATTTTAATGAGTACCATTAAAAATAAATAAAATAATTGAATATAGAATGACATTTAAATATGTAAGAAAGGAGGAATGGTACCCTGAACCTAAGATGAAGTGAAAATTTAATGGTTATCTATATATACAGTGAGTAAGTTTGAGATAAAGGTTCTGTTTGCTGTGTACATTGAGACTGCAATAAGGCTACACAACCAACTGCCATTTAAATGCTTCTTAAATCCAACTGAATGTTGGATTTCACAATGTTGGTAGGAGCTTGGGGTTGTTTTTTTGTTTTTTGTTTTGGTTTGTTTTTAATTCAGATGCTTTTAAAATGCAATCATCAACAACGTCTGCATGAGGAAAATGAGAAGTAGCTGCACTCTGCTGCTTGTTTTTGTAGCAGAGATGATTTTCATTCAAATCCTTTCTTCTTCCTTTTAAGTTTTCCCAGCCTGCAGTCTATTTGAGGATTTTTGCCGAACTGCTCAGAAACCTTGCTGCCTTGCATACTAAAATAATGAAATACTGTGTATTTCTCTCTAGAAAGGAAAAGTAAATACTGGAGTGTTCTAACTGAGGTCATACTTTCTCCATGTCTAGACATCACTGGTAATCTCTCCCTTTTATAATTCTGCTGTGCTTTCCATGTACTCAGCTATGAGGAAAGCGCTTTGCACTTAATTGCATAAAATATGCTGAATTTCCAGACAACTTTCAGTACAGCATCTCAGATTATTTGGGCTGATGTGTGTGATCTTTTATGAAATCAGATTTTTTCCTCTGGAGGAGCTTTGCTTCATTAACCAATGGCAAATTTGGAATGAAAATATGACTGATGTGGTTCCTTAATGCCCAGCTTGTTAAGCAAATGCTGGTGAATCCAGTCAGCAGTAAACAAGCAAAACTTCTTGTTCCACTAGAAATATATTTTACTAAGAATCTTTGTAGATCATTCTTTATGCAAAAAATAATATCTCGAGTGACAGTTTTGAGCAGAATAAAGCGAACGTTTAATAAATTAAAACATATGCTGAATCAGTGTTTGCCCTTATAGTTCCAGTTTTTTAAATATTAATTCTCTTTTCTAACTCTTTGTACATAAATAATCTTTTAAGAGAGTAACAATGAAATATAGACAATCCACATCAAATGAGTCTGAACTTTTGATGTAATTATCAAAGGTCTGTTGGATTCTGCTTCATTTTAATTAGTATTGGATTCTAACCAAAAAATTCAGGTCTCACGTGGATTTTTAAAATCCAAACATTATGCCCCCTTGCATGAAAGATTTTGGCTTAATTTGGCCCATTATAAAAGTACTGGTTATTCATAAAATTATGTTGAAGTTCAGAAAGCTAAGAAGCTGAGGGTTTACTTTAACATGGAGCAATAAACTAATTGGCCTATGCAGTAATGAAACTCCTGTCAAGACTTTTGGGTCTGGGTTTTGGATTGTTTTTTTGTTTCATTTTGTTTTTCAACATTAGCTGTTGGACCAATACTTGAACATTTAAAAAGAATATTCTTACCTGAAATTCTTCCTGATAGATTAAATCTTAACCTAAATAGATCGACAATTGCTTTTGCTCAGGGACCTGGATATACTTGGTGGGTAATGCGGGAAGATGGGGAAGTCCAATGTGTACCTCAAGGGGATTTAATTTTGGGGGAAAACAGCCAATGAACTCAACTGTATGCTGTTGTTTGCTATATAACACTTATATAGCCCGCCAGCTAGATGTCTTCAGGTCACCAGCAACCAACCCTGACTTCCCTCCCATGATCACCCCAACAAAGAATGAATTTGGACAAAACCAGATGAGCTCAGCAGTGACCAGACAAGTTTGTAAGTATCACCAGCAGGCAACAACCCAATACTACACACCATCCCTCCTGCCCTGAAAGACTGTTACGAGAGATGGACCCTGACATCCTGGACTGGATGAATTCAGCAGCTTTACAGGGATTGGTCCATGGACTAAGGAATGATAAATGATATCTCTCTCTTTGGGTGTGGGTGTGGGTGTATATCTATATATATACGAGACAAAAGCGATGGTATATTGAAAAATGTGGGATTGGAGCATGACGTGAATGGCATGGAATAAGGGGTGGATACTGTCCTGGGTTCAGCTATAGCAGTCATTTTTTCTCCTTCTTAGTAGCTGGTGCAGTGCTGTGGTTTTGACTTTCAGTCTAGGAACAACCCTTGTAAAAGCGATGGTTTTAGTTGTTGCTAAGTAATGTTTACTCTGACCAAGGACTTTCTCAGTCTCCTGCTCTGCCAAGGAGGAGGGGAAGCCGGGAGGAAGCAGAGACAGGACACCTGGCCCAAACTGGCCAAAGGGGTATTCCATACCACAGCACGTCATGCCCAGTATATAAACTGGGGGGAGTTACCCGGAAGGCCCAGATCGCTGCTCGGGTCCGGCTGGGTATCAGTCGGCGGGTGGTGAGCAATTGCATCCTCTCCCCTTGTTATTTCCCTTATCATTATTATTGGTAGTAGTAGTGGTTTGTATTATACCTTAGTTACTGGAGTGCTGTTATCTCAACCCGTAGGAGTTACATTCTTTAGATTCTCCTCCCCATCCCTCCAGGAGCGAGCGGAGGAAGAAGAGGAGGGAGTGAGCGAGCGGCTGCGTGGTTCCGAGTTACCGGCTGGGCTTAAACCACAACACCTATCATGACTTTCACTGTCTAGGAGACTTTAAGCATGGACATACTGGCTGTTGCAAATAACTATTAACAGGACTGCTACATACCCATGTGCAGCATGTTTCCATGTGCTTTTACTGATTCCAGTCTTTTTTTCCTGGAGAGCACCAAATCCCATTTGAAAAGGATAAGAGACATTAAATTAATCAGAATACGATGATCAGACATACAGAGGCATTTGAGTTTTGCTAAAAGATTAGAAATCAGCCTTTCTTTTTCCTCCCCTCTAGACATCTAACCAAGGAAGAAAGCCCAGCCAGGCAATGTGGGGTGATTCATGGGGTCTGAAGCCAGACAGGACCACTGTTACCATTTAATCTTTTCGCATGGGACCCAATTATTTTGTTTCTCCTACAAGGTCTTTAGCAAGGGGGAGGCCAATGTCCCAGTGGTGGCAGCGGTGCCTCAGGGTGGCTGCCAGCTCTCTGGGGCAAGGAGCACAGGGTGGCTAGTGGAAGGGACAGGGCTGGGTTTTTCCCTGAGTGTCCATGGTCAGGCACTTGCAGGCTAGGATATGAGCTTTAGGGTGATGGAAAGGAGTGGGCTGACACCAGGAGCTGCATTTCAGCAGTGCCTACCTCCTTATCTCACTGTTCCCTCCATAATCAATACTCCCCAAAGCTGCTCTGGGCCCTCATATCTTTCTCTTGGTTACATGTAATCTCCTCAGCCCTATTCTTCACTCTTTTCCCCAGGGTTTTCTCTGGAATGCAACCTTATGTCACTTTGTCCAGTGTGAAAGATAAGGTCTCTCCCCTGCATCCATTTGGGATGAGTTTTTCATGCATCCAAAGACACCTAGGTTCTTTTGCCTGGGTCCATGAGCTGGCAGCTCCACTCTGTGACATGCTTTTTATCTTTTTTCATGGCATTTGAGTATATTCAAACTCCTGTACTGAACTGAAGTCACCTATCCAGGTGATTCGGCGCACTCCAAAGGACCTGACTCCTGATTACTTTTCACATCATCAAGTTTCTGTCCCCTGCAAACTGCACCCATGGTTCAGATTATTTTCAGAGAAGGATTTAAAATGGATTAGGACCAAGGGTCTTGCAGTGTCTTGTTAGTAATGGCCCACCTAATTAATGCCTTTCCATTAATGCGTATATTTTGAGAGCTATCAGTCAAGTAGCTTTTAAATCATGTAATGTGTGCTCTATTAATTACATATAATGCAGGATTTTAAAACACAATGTTATATGTAGTATGTCAAGTGCCTTGGGGAAATTTAATTACACTGTAACATCACAGCTACCTGTATCAACCAGACCTATAATCTTGTAAAAAACCCTAAAGAAGATAATTTGACAAGAACCACTTTCTGTGAAACTGTGTTGAATGATATACCTTTATTTTTAGCATGTAATTCCCTGTTGATAGAGTGCTGAATTTGTCTGGCTTTCTTTTTCCCCCTAAGATTAGTATCAGGATAACTGATCTATCATTTCCTGGGCCATTTTCTTTAAATGCTGTGATTACTTTGGCAAGTCAGCAATTCTTTGAAATAACCTTTCCTTCCCAAGAGTCAATAAATAAAATTAACTTTAGTGGTCCGGAGAGCTTCTTGACTAATTCTTCTAAATTTCTTAGCTAAGAAGTATGAGGGTTTCAAGGTTTGAAATATTTTGTTTTAGCAGAAGATATTAACTGTTCAGATGGGCTAATTGTTAGGTTTAATCCTCTTTAATCTTTTATTCCAGCTAGGAGTTTTTTCTTGGGGTTTTTAGTATTTTGTTGGGGTTTTTTTAAGAAGTCTGCTGGCCAATATTGCCATTCATTTGCTTCTGAAAGGAAGAAATGCAGATATCAAGACCTCAGTGAGACCTCCAGGCAGATATGTGGCTGATACTCATGTCTTGTTATGACCTAAAAGCAGGAGTGTGGGGAATCCTCTGCAAGAGACCAGAACAGCAGATGAGCACAGAACTACATGAACTTGCGGATGAGAGTTCAACTCATGCTGAACTCGTTAGGTAGCTGGATGACATCTTTGGTAAGCATACCAGGAGAATCTTGAGGGAGTGGTTTAATGAAAAGGATGGTGAATCTGCATGTATGTCAGTTTTTTATCTGCCTCTTTCACTAGAAGTATTTTGCTATCTGCCTTTTTCTCATCATTCTGACTTGTGATGACACTTACCAAATCATGTTACACCAAGGAATTTCTCTTTTCCCTTCTAACAGTGCTGTAACTTCATGCAATGGGGAAAGTCTTGAGGCCTAAAAAGAACTGTTGATCTTCCCACAGCAAGAGTTGTCTGTAGATAATACACCTGGAAGAAGTATTGCCTGTGGTGAGCATTAAAGTACTTCTGCAGAACTGCCTGCCCTAGACAACCCCACAGCTTTTCTTGTATGTGGTGGTTTACTGAGCATGACAATAGGTGTGAGTGACTTGTTGCTTTGTTGTTTATTTGTTTGTTTTCATCTGACATCTTCACATACTTGGAAGATGTTTTTGTCCTCCTGGTCTTAGAAAACTCTAGAAAATGTGCACCCTAGAGGTTGAAAACCTAGAGGCAAACACACAAGCTGAGATTCCAATGTCTGCAAAATCTAATTGTTAAAGAAAGCTGGTGACTTTCTGGGATTTACCATCTTCAGGCTTCGGGTCAGGCACAACTGATAAGTTCTAAATAGTAAGGCCAGGATTATTTCAGACCTAGTCTTTCCAGAAAATGAAGAGTAGATGTCTGGGGAAAGCTCACACTGTGCTTTTTTTCATTTTCTTTCCATCGCCAGCCCCAGTCAGAGGTAAGGTACTGTCCTGCACAGACCTGTGGTGCGAATCAGGGTAACAGTTCTTAGTAATAAGGGGTTAGAAGAACTGTACACAGATAATTAATTACTCATTACTTATAAGGAAAGATCTAACAACAAGATCATTAATGTAATGATTTTATTTGCAGAATTATGAAAATCAGAACTGAAGCTGTTATTTATAGGTGAATCTGAATGCCAGAATCACACAATTTTGCTTGGTTATTGCTACTGGTGGTGAACTCTTCAGTGTTCATTCATTCTTTGATAGAGATTGATTTAAAATTTATATTCATTATTTCCATTGTTTTGTTTTAGCACAACTTGTTGTTAAGAAGGATGCTGAGTCAGTGCTTAATTACAGTAATAGCTTCAATAAAATCCAGGTATTGGTACCTAGATTTCTAGCCACTGCTCTTCAACATATACTACCCCTGTAAAAATGCAGTGTGTAATAAATAAAATCATGGAACAGACATATTAAAATGTGTTTTAGTTAACCTACACAATGAGCACCATTTGGAAAAAATGTGGCTCCAATTCCCTCTATCAATATTCTCTACAATGCAGGGGGTAGTTGTTTTCTTTGTTTAATCATGTCTTTAACCACAGCTTAAAAGTCAATATTCTGCTGTCAGATGCAGGCTTGCATGTGAGGAATAGGTAAGGGAACTTAACTAGGAAGCTTTGTGAATAGGGAATTGAATTTGCATCTAATTCACTAAGCACACATGTTTACATGACCTTTAAAAAAGGGAATTAAAGCAGTTTGATCATGAGCTTGAGGCAATCTGACTTACCAAGGCAATTGAATCAAGAGGCTCAGGTACTTCTTACAAGAGAGCTGAACTGGAAAAAAATGATTTTAATTTAAATATAATTTCATACCAAATTCATAGCTGAAATGAAACTCGAAGTACTGAAAATGGCTGCCCAGAAACTCCTAGGATAGCAACAAACAGTCTCAGGTTGTCAATTGGGCTAGACGTATTCTTGCTACCAAACAGAGCAGGAAAACTACTGTGAAGATTTGGTGTCAGAAGACAGTAGTGATTAGTTGTTTTATCACCAAAATGCTACCTTTGGGAAAGGCAGGTTATACCATGAACAGAAATACAAAACATTTGTTAATGGCAACCTTGCCCAGTGATATTTTCACGAATATCTAATGTTTACTGAGGTAAAATGTTTTATAACAAGAAATTCTCAGCAGAACACAAAGGTTTTTTTAAAATTATGTAGGAGCATTTAATTTCTGGATTCCTTTAGTGATAAACTTTCATTAGGCAACAAGTATGCGATGCACGATTTTGATTATATGACCTGTTCCATATCTAAGAGCCAAGTATCTCTGGCTCCCTGCAAGCACTATATGTCTCTATGGATCTAGAGTACTGGGTTATACAGAGAAAATAAATACTTTTCAAAAGGGAGAAGGACACTAGTTTCCTTCTTACTTTCCAAATGCTCAACAACAGACTTTCCAGAAGCATGTCAAAACTGGTTCTTCTTAGCTCATGTGGGTATAGAAGGTGTGTGTACCTCTGGATGCCTTACACTTCCAAGCAGGATAATACTTTACTTACCTAAGAGAAAGGGAGAAAGCTCAAATCCATTGAGATTTCTTAGGATAATAAGCACAGAGGAGTAGAACAGGAATGCAGGGTTTCCTCTCCTTTTAATGGCTCTTTAATACTAGTTATAAATGCTTAATGGCTGATTACATCTTTGTCGTGGTTCAAGCCCAGCCGGCAAC
>NW_009923446.1:0-259 GCF_000696875.1 Nestor notabilis
TAGGGACCCATTCAGACCCATAGGGACCCATTCGGACCCATAGGGACACACACACAGACCCATTCAGACCCATAGGGACCCATCCAGACCCATAGACACACACAGACACACACACAGCACAGGGCACACAGCGTGTCCAGCTTCCACTCCTATGGGGCGGACCCATAGGGACCCATTCAGACCCATAGACACACACAGAGACCCATTCAGACCCATAGGGACCCACAGAGACCCATAGAGACCCATAGGGACAACTTCA
>NW_009923446.1:337-570 GCF_000696875.1 Nestor notabilis
CACACGTCCCCCCACATCTGCCCTTCATTCTCCCCCCCCCCCAAGTGCATTCGTGTTCCCCCCTGGTCAGGGGCCTGCCCCACAAGTAGGACTCAGACCCATGGTTTCAGTGGGGAGCGTTGGCTCTGGCATGGGGTCACTGCAGGGTGGCCATGGGGCGCCCCACAAATCCATGGACCATGCGAGGGGAGGGCTGAGACTTACCCCACATCCTGCCCCACATCTGCCCTATA
>NW_009923447.1:0-534 GCF_000696875.1 Nestor notabilis
ACTTGCTGAGGGTGCACTCAATCCACTGTCCCTGTCATCAACAAAGATATTGAAGAAGACAGGTCCCAACACCGATCCCTGAGGCACACCACTGGTCTCCAACTGGACGTTGAACCGTTTACCGCAACTCTCTGCGTGCGGCCATCCAGCCAGTTCTTTATCCACTGAGTGGTCCATCTGTCTCTCCAATTTAGAGACAAGGATGTTGTGTGGGAACAAGGATGTTGTGTCAGGCAGCTCCATCTCCTGCCCTTCACACAGCCAACATGAAGCCAGTCCCACCAACAATAGATGTTTATACTACCTGTAATCTGTTCCTGAGAAGTTGTATTAAAGCTGGTTGATTCACTGTGGGTTTCATGGAAGCTATAATTATATCTGTAAGCCATATGGGATTCTTGACAAAGCAAAGAAAAAGCCCACAAAAAATTCCTGCTCTTGTTTGAGAAGCAAGGCATGATGGGGAGACCTGTGGTCGTGCTGCACTGGCAGCATGGCCAAAGGGGCTGGGGTCCGCCCACTTAAGGGAGACGG
>NW_009923447.1:565-7733 GCF_000696875.1 Nestor notabilis
CACATTTAGGGGTGCAGCCCCAGCTGGGCCCAGCTGTCCCCTGCCCAGCTTTCCTGTGCTAGGGTTGACATTGCACAAGAGCTTGTGGCACACTGTACTCCATGCTTTGCCTGTTTCGCACCCCTCCTGGCACCCAGTGCTGCAGGAGCCCATGGTGCCGTACCCCAGGTTCCCTGCCTGGCATGGAGAGGGGCAGTCTGGCTGCAAGGGAGGAGGTTCTGTGGGGCCAGCAGCCCCCCGGCTCTCCCCACCAGAGGCAGTGGCGGATGGTGTGCTCCCTTTCTGCTCAAAGCTGTCACCCAGCACCATAGGGCAAAGCCGGGCAGCATTCCTGTAGCATCAGTGCCTGACCCAGCCGGTTACCCTGGCTGCAGGGCAGGCAGCACTGGCGGCTGTGAGCTGTGGCCAGCACAGCTCGGTGCTGCTCGCTGAGCAGAGAAGAGCCCCTTCACAGCAGAGATGCAGGTAACCCACTGCCGCAGTGCCCAGCCCGACCACAGTGCAGAGAAGCAGCACTGTGTACGGACGGGCATGCCTGCTGCTGGGCAAAACCCTCCAGATCAACCAACATGCCCATGTCATCGTAGTAAAACATTTATTTGTTCAGGTGATTTAAGCTACCATGTTTACAGTTTGTGAACTCACCACTGGCGACATTTAACATGACTCGGGACTGCAGCTGTTGCCACCAGATTGTTCATCATAATTTTTAAGTTTTATAAAAACCTTGGACACCAGAAAAAAAGGTATTTAGACTTAATGTGGCAGATGGGAGATGGGCAACCTGTGAAAGGGGGAAGACAGTTTATTGGACACAGCCAACCTCGACGGCCTCTTGGCTTTGGCTGCAGCTTCAAGTAAAGGTTTCGGTAGGGTGAGCGCAGTGCAACACATTAATCTTCGGTGAGTTGGAATCGTATTGTTTTCTGCCGAGTAAGAACATCAGTTGCAACGTTTTCAGGGAGTGGAGGAGGGCAGGCATCCTGCGGATCAGCCCCGGCTTCTGTGCAAAGAGACAAAACAGAGACAGTGAGGGGACAAGAAGCAGGATCCAGTCCTTCGCTGCAGCCAAAGCCGACCTGCCATGGGGAGGCACTCGGTGGGGCCAGCCTGAGCACGGCACTGCATCAAAAGCAACAAGCAGGAAGCAGGCAGCAGAGCCTGCCCTCAGCCCTGCATCCACTCCTTGGGTGCCATCAGCACCGTGGGACTGGGGCACGGCAGGCAGAGCATGGCAGCTAACAAGAGAAAGGGTTAATGGCACCCAGCATTCCCAGCCCGGCTCAGCCAGGCACCATCAACTTCCACATTGGCTGGACATGCTGGCACTGCTGCTCAAAGGAAAACCAACTAACAAAAAAATTTCCCCAAAACCCAAGATGGAATCAGTGAAGCTCATTGTTCCAGAATTAAGAGAAATTTCCAGTTTCTAGATTTGCTTCTGCCTTCATTGAGGTCAAGCTTTTCTCCACGGCAGGGATTTCAACTCTTTGTGTGGTTTCAGAGGTTTGCGCAGGAGTGAAAACACCAACACAGAGCAGTGGCTGGGCACGAATCCAGCACTTGACTTCATAAGGTTTACATCTGAGAGAAAAAGTCACTGTGTTGAGAATGTGCAGATGTTTCATGGTCCTGCCCTGAGTTCCCACATCATTCGCATCAACCCATGGCAGTGTGGACAGCAGATTGCTGCAGGAGAAGCATGGTCCCACCATACCTGGCCTTGCTGCCTGCCACCCCAGCACCACTTCACTTACCTTAGTGAATGCAAAACTGCAGTTGCAGTACATAAATGCAAACTAAACACCACGTTCTAAATTCATCCTTGGCTTGCTGTGGGTTGCAGCTCCCAGCTGCCTAAAGACCAGCCATGTGAAGCAAAGGCCAGCTCTGGATCAGCCCTGTGTGATCACATCATGGTGCTGCCCTCTGCTACTCCCCGAGACCTGGGAGCACAGCCCTTAATGGTTTTCCTCATCTGCCCCTCCTAGTGGAAATGTCCCCTGCAAAGGAGACTGCACAGCTGGCACACAAAACACGACGGGCACCTCCAGAGAAGCAGTCTGGCACTCACACGTAAAACTGGCAGCCCAGGAGGAAAAGCAGCTCAGCCCCAAGCTAGACACACCAACTTGGTCTCTACTTCCAGATTTATGACAGGAATGTTTTCTGAAGTGCAGCGCTTGGAACGACCTCAGGTGATGCAGCTTGTTCCAGAACAACAAAACCAGGAGCTTACTCTGTTCATTTTCATACAGTTTCCAACGTGGGACCTCTCAGCAGGCAGTGACGTGCCACGTTGCCTTTTTTCCCTTTTTAGTTTCCTTCTGCCCCAGCTAAGCTTCCTTGTTTCTACAGCAGCAGCCTTCACACCCAGCTTTTGTGAATAAATCAATTATATTAAAAGTCTATAGTTAGCAAGACTGGTACAATTTGCCTTTTCTTGGTATTGTATCACTGATGACAGGCCTTAACCCTTCAGCCCCACTAACCTGTCACTTTTATTCATGGACATCTGTACTGGTGTGAAAGCATGACTATGGCTCCATTCAAATAACAAAAGACAGTGTAGGGCACATGTATTCTCATTTAGAGAGCTGATTTAATCTGATACTCAGTGCCTAATGTGAGGTACCTGTCCGCAGCCTGCACGGAAGGGAAGGCAGCACTGCTGCCCATGTGGGGTGGGCCAGGGCCAGCTGGACCCTTGACGGCTGCCTGATGCCTAAAGGAACAATTCAGCTCTGAGGTGGACGGTGGCAGCAGGGCTGTAGCACTACAGAAAGACCTGCAGAAGGAATGGGCACCTTGCTCCTGGAAGCGCCAGTTGGCCAGGGGTGCTGCGGTGCATTAACTTACCCAGCATGGGCTGGATCCCGCGGCACAGGCTCTGGCATCAAGTCCAGACACCCCAACACACAGCAAGGCACACAGAAACACATTTGCAAAGGGAAAATACAGGATACATTCTATTGACCTTGCCATGGTTTGCTTTTAAACCAGAACTTTGACCAACATTAAAATTACCATGTTACCAGGGGAAAGGCACTGTCTGATTTTGTGGCTGTTCTTACTGCTGCTTTAGGAGAGCACTAGCAAACCCTGGTTGGAAGCAGCACCCTAGAACAGGACAGTAAATATTCTTAAGCTATTGCAGTGCTGACAGATGAAGCCACCCTGGAAGCGTTACCTCCAAGGCTCCAGTTCCTCCCCATTAACAGGAAGAGAAGCAATAGTAAGTAATAGCAGCTGTGACCATTACTTCTTCTGGTTCCCTCAATTACTGGGGGAAGCAGCACACCCCCTCTCCGAGCAAGGTGCCTGCTGTGGCTCTGGGTACAGTTTTGCAGTGGCACATGGAGGGCTGCACTGCACCTTCTTGAGGGCACATGCACAGCAAATGCTCGCTGTGGCACAACTGTTGGCTGTCAGGGCTCATTCCACTGGCACGGGATGCCCAGCGCAAGGCATCTGCCTGGCTCAGCAACCGTGCTAAGGAGTTACTACGAGACGCTTTGTGCTGCACCAGCAGCAGGGCTTTCATGGTCTCCAGGAGGCAGGAGCATCCCGATGCTGCTGGCATTAAGCCGCCAGCCTCCAGCAGCTTTGCAGGGATAAGACAACCTCGGCAGGACCTCTTGGGCAGGCAGCGTGCCTGGCAGCAGCCACCCCATAGGGGTTGCAAGGCGCTTCCCAGCCTGGGCTGCCTGCCCCCAGGAGTTGTGTCCCCTCTCCCAGGCACCGGACACGTGGCTGTTGCTTTCCAGTTCACTCTTCCTTACAGCGGGGCTGCCTGGGTGCATGGGAAGGGCCGTCAAACACAAGGGAACACGCTGGCAGAAATAAAGCCACATTGGCACCCAGAGCGGAGCAGTACCATATATTCACTGTAAAGAACATGCCCAGAACACAAGCTGAAAGGCAGCACAGAAAACAACTAACACAGCAAACTTTTCACCCAACAAAGCCCTGCTTCTCCAACCAGACATTGTTGTACCAGCCCTCTTTAACACAACACGTATGCTGTTAGAAAAGGATTAGGAAAAGGTGTAAGAGGAAGCATGTGCCATCAAATTTAACAAGAGTAAACAAACTTCTGAAGTTGTTTCTCCTCCTGCAGTGCTAGTCCAAAAAGACACCATCTCATGGCTAAAATCTGGGTTTCTCTATTCTTGAGAAGCCTCTCACGGAGCAGACCCACATGTGGGTGATGCTCCAGGGGCAGGTTTTCATCTGCTGGATCAAGTCTCTGCTGCCTGGGGTGAAGTCAGGGTTGCAGCACTGGGCTAGCACCCCCTGGCACCCCAGAACTGCCCTACATGTCAGCACCCCCATAATCTGCAACAGGGTACACCCTGTTGGGGTTCACTGAAGCGTTAGAAAATGTTGCAGTACCGCACTCTGACAAAAGACGTACCAATGTTACTCTGATCAAGGAGTATCTCAGCACTTTTTCTGCCTCAAACTGTTGGCAACCTCTGGTTTTGCAGAACAGAAAGGATAGAGAATTTCCTCCTTCAGAAGGCTTTTACACACTTTGAATAAAACAAAACATCCTGCTGCACAGTTACTCCAGTGGAAACAGCAGATTTCACACCCAGTGCATTCCCAAGGGACACTCCTCTCTGCCAAAGAGCAAAAGCTGCACGAGATGAACACCCAGCTACTCAGGTCTAACCATTCTTACACTGTTAGCAGAGAACTAGATCAAATGCAGGGACATATGGTCCTCCTAAGCTGCTTATACATATGCACTGTGGACAAAACACTCAGCTTCAGTGTTTAGAAAATGATTAGAGTAAAAAATTAAAAATATAAAAATAAACCTCCCTAAACCACAAGAAGCTATTAATATTTTAGCACTTTCACAAAACATTAGACACATTTACGTCCATTTTTAGACGACATATAAAGCATTTTCACTGGGTATTTTTTAAATGCATGATTAAAACAAATATCTCAGCAGAAAACCTTTGAAGCTATCTCCATACCCAAGTGCTGGTGCTGTCTGCAGAGAGCAGCTCCTCACTGGGGCATGAGAGCACTTGCTTTTCCCATGGTTGACAGTGCCTTCGGCATCTGGCTACTCGAGGTTGGCCAAATACTCACTGCCTCTGACAGTGTACTATTTTAATAGCTAGTTTCTGTGCATATAGCCCCTTGAGAAGAACGTGGTCTTCCAGAGAAATCTAAGGAGGGATTTTTTTGGGGTGGTTGGGTTTTTTTTGCTACTTTTGCAGTAGGAAGTGGGCATTCTAATTTTGGGGCTTCATTTCCTTTTTGGTCTCTGCATTTCCCAAGGGAAGTAAAAGGGCTTTCTAAAAAAGAAACAGCCTCTTCTTTTTATGTCCTTTGCACCACTCCCACCCAGACTCTGTTTTTCCACACCAGGCAGTAAATTCACAGAGAGCAACCCACGACGGCTGCAAGGAAGAAAGGTCACCTTGCCTGCACATCAGCCCTGGGCTGCAGGGCCTCAGAGACCAGGGGGCTGCCACGAGACGTCCCCGGCCACAAGACATCCGCAGCCACAACTGCTCTCGACTGGTCCTCTGCCCTGCTTAGAGCCAGGGCATCTTCAGGCATCTGTTTGGGTTACATTACCCTCAAGAACAAGCACACAGGGTGTAAAATGTAACTATTTTATCACCTTAATGGCCACAATGCCCCAGTCAAACCTATTATTTGGCATTTGAGAATGCACTAACGTTGCAGAGTTAAGCTGTCTCTAATTTAAACATGATGACCATATCAATTTAATTAATATGAATGGTAGACTTTCTTTAGAACAAGCAGAGCAGCAGAACCCCTCATACATGGGGGTTTTCAATTGCTATCACCTACTGCCATATGTTCACGTCTATCCCACAGGCACTGCAATCAAACAGCATGTTGGAGATGAGACCATCTTCCAGTCCCTTCATCGTGCACGGGGATTAAAGAGAACTGGAACAAACCATAGGGTTTACAAGAAATATGCTCCAAAAGTCTAGGAAAGACAGAGATGACCATTATCATCCTGATAAGTCATCACTGTGAGTTGCTGAACAGCTACGAACCCATCTGCTGCAGCCCTGCCCTGCAGCTCCGGGGCAACCCACCAGCCCTACTTGCTGCCCCTGCTCAGCCCCCTGCCCCACACTCTGCCTGTTGCCCCCCATCACACCTCCCTGTCCCAGAGGAGTCCTGTGGGACTGCTGCAGTGCCCATGCTGCAGGGCTGCACCCACACCTCCCACAGGCTACTTTGCCCACGTTTCATGCCTCATGCCCCTGTGCTGATGGGAAGGGACAACCTTCACTGCATCGACTGCCAGAGCAGGGACCAAGTCTGAAAACAGAGCACCAAACCAAGACCCCTGCAAGCTGGGCACAGCATCCCTGGTGCTGAACACAATATGTTTTTCCAGCAGTGGCACTAAGCAAATCCATTGCTGCAGCAGGACCAGGCTCTTGGATGGGGCTGAGGAGGGTGTGCACTGAGTGGCTGGTCACCACTGCCAGACCCAGCACCACAGGATGAGGGTGCTCGGGGTCTACAGGTCAGGCACCCTCTTGGGGAGGTCCAGTGGCAGAGCCCTGCTGCTCCCAGCAAGCCAGACCCCAGCAGGAGGAGAGGGACCTCAGCACCCTCCTCCTGCTCCTCCTGGCCCCACAGTGGGACCTACTGAGCGGCATCCGTGGGCCCCAACATGGCTCTGGGGTGGCAGTTACCGCGAGGCTGGCTGGTGTACGGAGTGAATAGTTTATTTTACACAACATAACAACACAGCGTTGTTGTTCCTATACAGCATCTGCCTAAAAACAAAGGCAACACCATTGTCACGGAAAAGAAATATACAGTCTGACCGTTTTAAAAAATATCATTTTACTGATCGATCCAGAAGTGGTTATTTGTTAGCGTGGAGGAAATTTCATTTCCTTTATAAAAGGCTTTTTCTGTGAAAACTCTCTCTTTTGTTTTCTGCTACTGCAGAACCAGGAAGCCAGTCCTAGAGTAGGGAAGGCACTGGTGCTGTTTCATGCTTTTTTTTTCACCCCTTAATCTTTTTTTCCTTTTTTTTTTTTTTAATATTTTTTACCTCTGAATGTTGCCTTCGGTTTTGATATTAAATAAAACCAAATGAAAACTAAATAAAACCCTGTGTGCACTGGGTGGCTTATACAGA
>NW_009923447.1:7773-8238 GCF_000696875.1 Nestor notabilis
GGTGGCTTATACAGAACCCCGCATGAACAAGCCATTAATCAGTGAGACAGCAGTGGACTTCCAAATCCAATTCCCCGGGAGAGGGAGATTCACACAATGTTTGGCATTTTTTCAATAAAATAAAAATTAAAATAAAAAAAGAAAAATAAAGAAAAAAAAAAAGCAGGTCACACAGTGCTTTCCAATATCCACTCAGAACTGGAGAAAGTTGCTTTTCCACTATCCACATCAGAGCTGTCCGACTGGACTAGCATCCCGTTCATGGACATGCTCCTTTTGGACCGCAGTCCGCCTGCGCCCCAGGCGCTGCCGGGGCAGCGGGACTCCATCAGCTCGCCGCCCAGGGAGAGCCTGCGCTTGGCTCGGGATGCGTCAGCTGGCAAAGTGAGGAACTTACTTGGCTTTGATTGTGCTCTTTTGTACGTGGGGGCCCCTTTGACAGAGTCGGGGGGCAGGCTAACTAAC
>NW_009923447.1:8343-23167 GCF_000696875.1 Nestor notabilis
TCCAGGGGGGAGGCAAAGCAGGGGTAGTGGTGGCCGAGTCCTGGCTGGAGCCAGTCTCTGGCGACTGCGTCACGCCATCGCTGGCAGCCTTGCAGCACTGGATGCCCTCTTCATGCCCGACAGCCTGCTTGGACATTGACTGTGACAGCACCCCGCTGCAGCCCTGGATCTGAGCCCCATTCGTCTGTGAGTACACGTTGCTGACCTTGGTGGCCTTCTGCTGCCCGTTGTTGTTACACACCTTGTAGCGGATCATGAGGATGATGATGAACACGAGCACGGAGGCCACAATGATCCCACCAATGATGATAATCATGGTCCCACCCAGAAACTGGGACTGCATGAAGTGGCAGCGCACATAATCCTGCTCAGTCGTGAACTGTGTGCAGCCCACCACCCTGGTGGCGGTGAGCGAGGTGATCCCGTCGTCATAGATCGCCAGGACGCACAGGTCATACACAGTCCCAGCGGCCAGGTTGTTGACCAGGAAGGTTTTGCTTGTGGGAGGTATCATTCTGGGGGAGAAGGAAACCAGCGTGAATGAACCCAGAAAGCCCGCAGGCACCTCCCCGCTGTGTGCTGCACTCCCTGGCAGCAATAAGCACCACCAAGCCCCCCGCCAAGAGAGTGACCACGTCAAAAGCATAAAAGAAATTCCCAAGCAAAGACAGTTTTGAGCAGTGTGACTGTGACACCCAGCAGCACAGAGCCCCTCTGCACTCAGCTAACACACCAGCATGGACACCATCAGAAAATGCTACAAGGAACTCATTTACAGACACCTTTCTCCCCATGTTTTCATAAAGCTGAGAGCGTTACGATCCATTTAACTCATCTAAACTTCACAACCTTTCCACCAATCAGATTAGTTCAGAGGATTAGAGATCCATTTGCATTATCTAAAAATAAAACTGTTCAAGGTAATTTCCCTATTTGCGAGTAGAAAACGGGATGAGTCTTTCCCGCAGCTCCCACCATCTGCTCCACGGGCAGGGCTCTGCGTGGGAACCTGCTGCTCCAGTGGAGGGGCTGCCTGGAGCCAGGGGCAGCATGTCAGCGCTGAGCAGCCTGGTAGGGCCCACCGCAGGATGGCTGGGGCCGCCTTACCTGTAAACAAGGGAGTCATCATAAGTACCATTGTACTGGATTTGGAACATACGTATCCCAGGTATATTCCTCTGAAAATTGAATTTCAGCAGAGCAGTAGAAGATGTTGCTTCCGCAACAACCACCTTCTTATCTTGGCTGACTTTAGTATCCCCATTGCTACTGCTCGCGTTGGAGCCCGACTTGGTGGAAGTAGAGATATCCGAGGAGCCAGGGTCAGGCTCGTGGATGTGGTTCGTGCTGTTCAGCAAGTGGGGGAGTTTGATTATGTGCAGGTCCACTGTCTGCGTGGCCTCCCCAGCTGGATTGGAAGCAATGCAGGTGAAGGAGCCTGTATCCTTCACCGTCGTTATCAGGATGTCGAGTGTCCCGTTGTCATACACCACGGACCTCGTTGCATTTGAAATCAGTTTGCCCTCAGGTGAAATCCAATGAATTGCTGGTTCGGGGTCCCCCCGGGCCTTACACCGCAGTGCTGCCCGCTGGCCCTCCAGCACCCGCAGCTCATGGGTGTGCCGGGTGATGAGAGGAGGCTCACACAGGAACTCCTCCTCAGGGATCGACCAGAAGTACCGGCCAGACAAGAGCGTGGGAGAAGCACAAGTCTCCAGGTCGTCCTCCCTCGAAAGACGCCTCAGCCACAAAAGCTCGCAGTTGCAATGCAAAGGGTTCCCACCAAAGCTCAATGCAAAAGTCGAGGGGCTGATTATTCCTGAGGTTGCTAGTACCTGAGCTCGCTGGAAGAGAGGATCAGGTGGTAGCTTCTGCAGTTTGTTAGACGTGACGTCCAACCTGGTCATCTTGTGGAGGTGGGAGAAGGTCCCCTTGGGAATATGGTCAATCATGTTATGGTCTAGACTGAGAGTGTGCAAACTAACCATCTTCTCCACGGCATCCCAGGGGATGGTTTCCAGGTTGTTGTAAGACAAATCCAATTCCTCAAGAGCTAAAACATCATCGAAAGCTGTAGAAGAAATTAAAGTCAGCTGGTTGTTATTAAGTATCAAGTGGTGAAGATTGGAGAGTCCACTGAACATGTCATTTGTGATCTTAGTCAATCGGTTGCTGTTCAAATGCAAAGCCCGCAAATTGCGCAAGTCAGCAAATGCGTGAGGTGTAATAAAACTGATTGTATTCCTGGACAGCGTTAGGTCCACCAGGCTGGTCATATTGGCAAAGTCTTTCCTTTTAATGTTTGTAACAAAGTTGTCTGCCAGCCGTAACTCCACGGTCCTCCTGTCAATGTTGGGAGGAACAAATAAGAGCCCTTTCTTGGCACAAAGGGTGGCAAGGTTCGGAGACAAAATCTGACAGACACAGCGCTTTGGGCAGATCTGAGCTCTCACCGCTATGCCAATGAACAGCAGAAACAAAAGCAGTTTTTCCATTGTAGATCAGGTTCAAGAGCCTGTAAGGGAAAGCGAACGTCTGTTAGTCTCTGCAAGATGTGCAAACGACATAATAAAAAAGCAAAGACAAACTGTCTGTAGTTAAATCATGAAGCTGAGGTTCATGTAATGGTGCATCATCCTCATCTTGTTACCCGATGTCTTTATCATTCTCCATATCCTGACACAAGAGCTGCTATACTACCTTCCAGAAGAACACTGAGAGACAGGTATCTTTGCATACACACGTATATACCCACGGACACCCAGACACCTTATATACAAATGGTGTCAGCAGTGCCCTTTGGGGCCCTGCTGCTAGAGCTCAATCCTCCTGTGCAACGTGCCTCCATGCCAGGCACTCCACTTTCTGACAGAGGCTTCCGACTTCACTGCCTAGAGTTACTTTGCCATAATGCCATTTACGTATTGAAACTGAGAGGTTTTTCATGTGCACTTCAGTTGCTAGGCTAAAACTCTCAGTGGCCTCTAAATCATGACAACTCAATGGGTTTATAGCCATCTTCACCAAACACTCAAGCTCTTAATGCTATTTTCAGAATAAACTTGGAAGGAGCTGATTTTGTGTCATTCAAGACCCAAAAATGCAAATAAAACAATAAAAAAACCCCACACACAAAAAAACCAGAAAAAAACCCCACCCAAAACAAGAAAAGCCCCTACAACAACAATAATATAAATAAAAATGGAACATGAGCTAATTTTAGATCATCGCTGTTTTCCCGGCTGCCACAACCAGCAGCGCTGCACTCTTCTCCCAGAAAACCTGACAGTTCAATTAGCCTTATCTCATACATTGCCAGATCCAGGATCCTCAGAGTATGGAAACAAGGAAGATAACAACAGTGCCCACACCAGCTAAATGAAATCATCCATCATGACTATGCCAAAAGCTCAGCGAGCGCGGCGGTGCTGGTTTCTGCACCGCCCTGCGTCAGCATCCCCCACGGCACAGGCAGGCAGGGGGAAGGGGTCCGCTCCTCCGTGGAACAGGAGGGCTGGAGGGACCATGGTCCTGGGGAGGAAGGGAGACTTACATGTCTGAGAGGAAACTTGCGCAGTCGTAAGCAACAGAGCATAGAGGGACTCACACTGGAGATGAAGCTCCCTTCAGGACTCATAAAATTATACATGTACAGATCAGATTACTCAGATGCATTATCAACCCAGAAACGTAATAATGAAGCTCATCTAAAATAAAATTAACTTTCACAACTAGCCATCAGCAAGAGTCTTGAATCGTCATGGAAATCTAAAGACATTTAAAGTCAGAACAGCAATTACTGCTCCTATTATTGCTCTGTCCATAATCCATCACCAGTGCCATACAAACTAAGAGGATCCAACAAGCTGCAAAATGATGAGTGAAAATACTAGCCTCTAAACCCTGCTCTTTACCGCTATCAATTTATTTTTTTCCTGATACTTCTGGGGACTGCAGGTTTTCATGATTACTGGCTTCAATTCTTGAGTAGCCACTGGGAAAAAAAACACACCACAAGTATTCTACTGCACTCTTCAACTGAGTATGCTCCTGCAGCATGGCCTACCATTACTGCAGCTCTGGGAACTGTTACCATAACCATTACTGTTACTCCTACCACTAATTCTGGCAGAAAACTGTTTTGTGGGTTCAGTTTTGTCTAGCCTGTGCCAGTAGTTCAGGTTGGGGTGGTCCTACAGGTGAAAAGGACTTGGAGAAGAATGGTGATGCTGAGATTCATGTGGACTCAGCAGCTCAGGGCATCCACAGCGTGACTGCCAGGGTCCCCAGACAGCCCTGACCGGGGACACCATGCTCATTTAGATTTGCTAACTCAATAATGCTAATTTAGATTTATAGCTGTGATTAAAGTAATGTGCTTGGATTCAAGTTCATATAAAGAACTATACAAGATTAAAACCAAGTCAGCAAGGTTCATTTATGGTTTGGAAATACTGTTACAAGATGAAACAGAGATGTAAGGAGATGTAGCCTTAAATAACAGCTGGAATGACAAGGTTATGAGAAAGTTACCCACCAGTGGATGTGGGGGTTTTGGATTTTAGGAGAGCTTTTGATATTATCTCTGACAGTATCCTCTGGACAAAATGCCCAGCACGTGGCAAGAGCTGGACACAATGCAACAGGCAAACACTGGGCTAAAGGGTTGGGCATTAAGGGTTGTAGCACATGGGGTGAGATCCTGCCGGTGGCCAGTCACTAGCTATGTCCCCAGGACTCATGTTTAGGTTTAGGGCCAGTCCTGACCAGTATTTCTACCAGTGACCTGGACAGGGAGGTGAGCACACACCACATAACCCTGCCAATGACACTAAATTAGGAGGAGTTCCTCAAGAGTACTTATGGAGAGGTCTTGGTGGATCAGAGCACTGGCAACCACCAGCCCTATCAACTGTAATTGGGGGATTCATCACGTGGGACCTGATCTGTCTGCCAGTATACCTCAGCCCTCCTGCACATCTGCCAGTGGCTGCTGGCACCGATGCTGGACCCCTCAGCAGCCTGACCTGGGGAGGGAGGACTGACCCCATGCCATGAGGACACAACTGTGCCAGCACCCACACAATTAATTGTTTTAAAATCCCACCAGGTCCATCAGCTCTCTCATACTGTGGCTTGGGAAACTGCTGGGCAGGAATGAGGAGGGCAGAGAAAAGCAGGCATGACATTTCTCTTGGACCATGTACAAGCCCTGCATGGGAGATGGTCTCCACATTGAGCTGTCTTAACCAAAGCCAGAGGTGTCTGTGGGCTCCCACTGCTGCCCAGCGTCCAGCTGTTCCTGGTAAATAGTTCCTTACCCACCCTCATCAGGGTTTTTTTTAAGTGTCACGTAAGTTGACAAATCATCTGGTCCAACCTAGACTAGATGTCCCAGCACCCTGTCCGGCTGAATCTTGCAAGTGTCCAACATTGGGGAACCCACCACTTCCCTGGGGAGATTATTCCAGTGGCTGATTTTCTCACTGGGAAAATTTTCCTCTTATGCCCAGTCGGAATGTCCCCAGGAGTAACCTGTACCCATCATCCCTCAGCTTTCCCATGTGACTCCTTGTAAAAGAGGAGTTTCTGTCTTCTTTGTGGCCACCCTTTAAACACTGGAACATGGTGATAAGAAATGTGAGAAAAGCTTAAAAAAGTTGTGTGTTTGCACGAATGCTCACAAGTGCTCCAAGATGTGTATGTTATGCAAAGATGTACTGACATTTGCAGCTGAAGAACAGTACTGGACACTTCAACTGATAGAAACAGCAAAACCACGCATGGATCTCAATGACTGGGCTAATGCTCCAGCCTGTGTGTCCCCACCATGTAGGGACAGGGACAGCCCATCCTCTCGAGGCTGGATGTCACCCCTCACCACAGGGGCAGCAGAAACACTTCACCACCTTGATGAAAGAATGCAGAGTATTTGCCTGTGGGTATGCTTGGTGTAGTAGTCTCATGGCCATGGCCCACAGGTGAGATATTCCAGAAGACAGCAGGAACTACAGGATCTAGTGGCTTGGAACAGCTGCCATAAGAAGACACAACTTCTGAAAGTCAGCCAGGCCATGTGTCCTCTCCCGTCCCAGCACACATTGTCCTGCACACAGATAACTTGCATTGACAGCAGCACTGACATAGCTCACAGCTCACTGTAGAAAACACCTTTTTGACAAAGCAAAGCATTATCTTATTCTCATTACTTAAAAAATAAAAAAGAAAGAAAAAGAAAGAAAAAGAAAGCATCTTATTACCATAAGCCAGATAAAGATATGCTAGTTTTCCTAGGAAGGTGCACATTGCTTTCATTTACTACTTGGTGTCTGCAAAAAGATAGGGATAGTCAAGCTCCTAATGGTGGCATCTGTGATTCACACAAAAAAAGCTCTCGTATACCAATTTTAAATCAATTTTGTTGCTACATTTAATAATTTGAGTTATTCAATCTATCTGTAAAAACTAACTACAAATCACAGTGGGCTGCATGGCTCATTGCCATAGAGATGGGAAAATTGTGTCTCTGAAGAGCAAAGAACCCCATCAGCCCCTGGTGCACACTGCCTTCAGGGCTGGGGCCTGCTGCTCTCTTACCGACCTGAAATGGCTAAGCTAGGGCACTGTCCCCAGACAGCAGTTCCTGTTCCAAAGCAGAGGAAGTGCTTCCCCTTATTCACTTTTCACAGCTACACAGCGGGTCTGACAGCAGTTCAGCAGAGCAGGACTCGTCGTCTTTCCTGTCAGCCCCATTCACACCTCAGCCATGCTCCCAGTGTGGACTTTGCTCTCCAGCTGCCCCAAGTCCCTTTGGATGTAAACCAGCCATCCCAGCATGGAGGAGGTACCTTGAGCTCATCTGGGCCAAAGCCCGTGCAATGCCCAGGGCACTGTGTCTGCGGGTGAGCGGCTGCGTGTGTGCATACCTCAAAGGTACCCCATCAGCAGCGGGGTAGGAAAATAAATGACCACCCACTGGTTCTAGCATCAAATTGGGGTCATGTAAAGGGCTAATGAATTTGAAATTTCTGCCTGGAATTGATCCAAGGGACACAAGAGTGAAATGTCATGATGAACGCCAAGCTGAGATAGCTCCTCTTTCCTGATGTGCTGCTTGCTGGGGGCTTTTTGCCCCGTCTTCTTTGGGAGAAATAGGTTTTCTGATACTTAGTACAGCATTTGCTGCCATGTCCAATGCTACAAAGGGTAGTTTACATATTGTGAAGTACATAACATACGGAAGCAGCAGGATCCAGGCGACAGTAATTAATTAGCAAACGATTTCCATTGCATCCGATCCAGTTCAGATGGTAGGTGCTACATAGAGTCAGTGTGCTGGGTAAACCCAATGCAGCACTCCAGTAGGTGTTCAGAGCCAGCTGCTAATAAAGTGCCTGGCTCAGACATAATCTGTCATCACTGAGGTCATGACAGAAGCTATTGACTGTCTTTCCTAACCCTCCAGGCCTCAGCAGAAGTGGTGATGTTAAGGTCTTTGCAAATACAATTTCGTGGTGGGGAAAAAAAAACGTCTAGAAGTTGATGTTCACCTGCTGGGGATGAAGGATGGGGAAATAGGTGGCACCAGTCACCAAAGGCATCCTGACACCATGCTAAAATGGGTGCATAGAAATGAAGATGCTGTGATATATGGTATACCAGATGCTAAAACTACTTAAGTAGAGAACAAGGAGCTTCAATTTCACAAAGGTCAATGGTTTGTAAACACGCCTGAGTGTTTCCCTGAACTGGAAACACAGTACCTAAGAAAACAGAAACACTCAGATCAAAGAACCTCCCACAGAGGTTTTCCCTGGGGCACTGCTGGCTTCAGCTGCTGCATGGACCACGACCAGGGGCCAGGATCACAGACGAGGACCATGGTCTTTCTCCCCAGAGGCATGCCTTAAGTGCTCCACCAGCCGCAAAGCCCTCACACACTGGTGAGGGGCAACATCTCCTGAAACAGGCAGCCAGGAGCCCTCAGCTGCAAGGCAGCTTCTCCTGATGTCCAGCCTGCCTATTAGCATTGCAGGGAGGACATGCTGCTTTGGTGCTCTGACACTTGCAACACTTGCTGCAGGACTGAGCAGGGAAATCACCACGTGGAGACATGCTATGAAGGAAATAGTGTAACCCAGTCTTTGTTAAAGGGCTTCAAACACTGCGACAAATACAGCTGCACCCCATCTAACCCCTGGGAATTTTACAAACTAGAGGACATCAAATCCTACTTGCTCCAGGGCCTCCTTTGGCATGCCTGATGCTGCAGCAGAGGTGGTCAGGTGTGCTCCAAGGTTATGGCCCCCCGTAAATACTAAGGAACAGCGCTGGAGGCTGGCTGGCTAATGAGCTGTTTCACGTAGCTGCTCTCATTTTCCTCCAGCCTTACAAGCCGCAAACGACACGTGTGCAAAGCAGCGCATTCTGGGAGGCAATTCTTCTCCCCGTAATGAGGCAACATTAAAGTGAACCATAACAATTATTTTAATTAAAGAGATTTCCACAGAAAGCAGAACCGGTATCAGTAAGCCCTAGACCGTGCCACGCGCCTGCCTGGCTACCTAAGAGCAAAGCTTTTGCTGTTTCCCTAGTTGCGACAGGGCAATGGTGCTGAAAATAAAGGCTGAGGCAACCGCTGTCCAAGAGCTCATGGGGGTCTGCATCCCTTCCCCAGGCTGTGCAGAATGGGAGGGCACAAGCCAAACAGCTGCGATAATGGGAACAGTTATTATTTTATAGCAGGACAAAATGCCCACCATAACAGTATATTAACTTCTTAATGCCTTTATTAATTAATTAACCATTTACTAAATTGGCATAGTTTAGTTTCTGAAGAAGAGTGCAAATATTAAACTGCTAGAAAAAATACTGGCTGCTGCACAGTAACAAGGATAAGATGTGCTACCAGGACTCCCCAAGCGCTGCATGGGGAGTCTTGGTATTGTGGGGACCCTCCACCTCCCCTGCCCTTGGGCTCACTCCCCATAACTATCCAGAGGGAAGGTTTGCACGAGGAAGTGCTAGGCATGACAACAGTAAAAAATAATTACATTATCCAGGGTACTGAGTATAGAGAGTAGCATAAAACTACTACATAGTAGCATATACTGAAACAAATCCATGAAACCCCAACAATCTCCAAGTGATTAATGCTTTGATTCACAACACACTAGTTTTGTATTCTCCTGTGCACAGTAAGCCTTTCCCTGAAGGAAGGAGTGATTATGCAAACTATCAGGGAGTCCTTCACTCAAGCGGTACCAATGTCACTAAAGACACTTTGTAAGAAAAACCTGTATCTTGAGAACATTTGCCTGTGTCTGGTTATAGACAGGCAGCGCTGAAAACAGCTGATGATACAGCACGTGGACACTGAGATGATTTGCCCGGCACAGGGAGAACCACAACCAGACTGAACTGTATCCCAGGAAAACACTGTTCCCAAGGGAAAGGCCCGAGCCAGATGTGACATAGAGCAAACCGTGGGAAATGCAAGCAAACTGGAATGAGGAGCTCAGGGAGGGATGTGAGAGACAGCTGCCAGTCATTGCTCATGATTGATGGATGCATCCTTTAAAGCCAGGGATATGACCTGTGACCAGGAACCGACCCACAGCTCACGTCGGACTAATGGAAACAACAGGCACAACTCCAGCTGTCACACTGCCACTGCTACTACCAACGGACGCCAGCCCCACGGAGCCGGCACAGCCCTGCACCCAGTGCTGCTCCCTTGTGCCACCCTTGCAGGGCTCCACACCTTGTCTTCAGCCTGGTCCCATTTTGTAATGCACCTGAATTTTCCCCTGCTGTGTGATGATGGGCAGTAGCATCCCACCAGCGTTTTGGCATGTAGGTGAGGTGGGATGGCTGGAGGTATCCTGATGCCCAAGTCTGGCATATGGGCCAGACAAAACATCATACCACATTTTGAGGCTTAGGCTGAGGGTCTAAGCCTTTCACGGAGAGGTTTGACACCTCTGCTGAAGGACCACCAGAAGAACATGAGCAATGAGCATCCATGCAGACAAACGGGTCTGGCATGGGCACAAGGGGAAGCACTGTCTGCATCAGGGATGCAGCCTCTCGGCATGCAGGCAAACACCCAACAACCCGAAGCAGCCTTGAGGGCTTGCTCCAGTAGGAGGGAGGCTGTGTCTGGAACTGCAGTAAAAGGATACTACACTCATTATTACTGTTAATTTTATGCATTCCTCAGTTGTCCATCTGCCCTGGAGACAGACAAGCAGGAAGCAACCGTCAAGTGCCAGAAGAAAACTGAGGTGCTGCAACAGTTTGGCTTTTTATATCCCACAGTTCATCTGTTCCATGAGAATATTGCCTATGGCTTGTAATCTTCAACGTTGTTGCTTGTACTTTTTTTTTCGTGCTGGTTTTATCATAACCTATAAAATCAAAGTGTTTTGATCTACCACTTTTTTTCAAAGCCTCATCAGGGTAAAACAGACCAACCATGCATGAGGGGCATCAACGTCATGGCAAATTCTGGGTGCCCTGGCCTGTAACCCACTGTGCCTCAGATCCCTGGGAATCCAGTTGCTCCATGTCTTTCTGTGATCATCCCAGTGCCTAAGCATCGACTGCCCCAGCCTCTCTCACTGCCTCCAACCTGGGTTTGGTGGAGCACCAGGGGCTGGCAGAGGACAGGACACTGGTGGTTTGGAGTTCAGTGGCTGCAAAGTCACCTGGTGAGCACCAGCACCGCTAATGGGGAATGCAGGATTTGCTACACAATCACTGGTATGTCTCAATCTGAACTCTGGTGCTGGAAGCGGCTGATCCTCACCCACTTCCAGAAGGCAGTCCAGAGCAAAGAGTGCAACCATCCCTGGGACAGACCTACACCTCCTGCCTGCTTTTAGCCTTCCCATGCATGCCCTGCTACCTGGGATGTGATTATCTCAGCCTGCAGTGCCACTAATGATGTCAAAATTACGCATCCCGCCTCAATTCCCACACCCCGTTTGGTCACTGACCTCAAAAAAGGACCTTCACATATACTGTATCACAGTTCTGCATCCTGGGTACAAATCCTCCCTTGCGTCATCACAGCTGGCCAGCTCATTTAGGAAATAAAGGGGAAGTGATGTAAAGGAAATTCCATCAGGTGAAGGTAGACCCCCGGCAGCAAACAGAACCACTGAGGGTAGCAGGACCTCAGATACCACCTTGTCCACCCCACCCCAGTTCAGGCAGGGTGGGCTGAAGCAGCACCTCAGACACCAGGCATCTCATAGCACCCTGAGCCTTGCTAAAGCAGGCACAAGGTGAGACACAGGCTCAAAGCGAGGGCCCAGGGGCAGCACTGCAAATTCACCCAGGGATGCTGCCTCTCCTTGCATGGTGTGTATTTCCTCCTCAAAAGCTCTGTGTCTGGATTTGTGCTCTCACACATCTTTCACACAACAAAATGTTTCAGCTCTTGCCTTCGCAGAGTACAGCTTAAAAACATGCCCATAAAACTCAGAAATTGAGGAGAAAAATAGGGTAATTATGCTTTATTTACTTTTAAAGCACTTTATCTTAGAATTGTTTCATGTTACGTGGAGCAGACAACTCTCAAAAATGCCAAGTCTTCAAAAAGGTAAAAATGGTGCTGGGTTCCCTGCACCAGTGCAAATGGAGCGTGGCTCCAGAATCACAGCTGAAGGGTTTCCAGCAGGAGCCAGGGAACACAGACCCTCTCCAGGCACTCAGTTCCCTCCCTTCTGCTGATCCAGCTCTTTGTGTCCTGCATTTCCACAGGGGAGCTGGAGCCTTCCTAGGATGTGTGGGGAGGTTCAGGATCCCAAGTCTGAAGTCCCCCATGCCTACATCAATGCTCACCACCCATCCAGCGAGCCCCTTGCCTTCAGCAGCAGGCTCACCTGGAACATGTGCCATGCCAGCAGCATACACCCCATGACACCAGGTGAGTGCTGATAATGCAGCAGGGATGCAGGGATTTCTAGGAATTTGGTTTGATTTCCCTTTTTGTTCTGCTCCCTGCTACTTCCCACGCTGACTGTCCCTCTCGCACACACATATTCCAGCAGGCTGTTCTGAAGACACAGGGACCAGCACCCTCACCACATGGTGAGTCCCCTGCACTGGGCTGATATGGTGGCAGCACGCTTCCAGCACGCCTGCTGGCATGGCCCTGAGCCCACGGCCACTCACAAGAGCTACACATAGCTCTGCTCAGCTAAAACGAACGCATGTGAAATACAATGAACTAAATGCTGAACAAGTCATGAGGAAGGCTGGTCTGACACGCAGGGCTGCGGCGAAGGCAGCTCATTAGGCATTTGTATCACAGACAAGGAGCCGAGAGTGATACACGGGATGACTCAACACGGCAGCGCAGGAACACGACTGCAGCTCTGGAAGTTATTAATAGCTGTGCTGTGAGAAAAACGAGCTGGGCGATCCGCAGCGGCCCTGATCCACAGGGCTTGGAGTGGCACCTCTCCCTGCCTCTGCCATGGCTTGGGGAGGTGGGAACTTGAACAAGAATGGCTTCTGAGAAGAGCCCTGGTTAAAAACATTGTGGTAAAAACACTGTCTGTGGAGAATGGTAAGAAATGTTCTGTGGCCACGGGCGGGCTGTGGGAGCCTCTACGAAATATGTCCATTATGAGTTCCTTTTCTTTCTCTCCGTTACCCATTAAGTATTCAAACAATCATAGTATCACAGAATGGTTTGGGTTGAAAAGGACCTTGAGATCATCCAGTTCCAACTCCCCTGCCATAGGCAGTGTCATCTTCCACTAGACCAGGTTGCTCCAAGCCCTGTCCATCCTGGCCTTGAACACTGCCAGGGATGGGCCAGACACAGCTGCTCTGGGCAACCTGTGACAGGGACTCAGCACCCTCACAGGGAAGAACGTCTTTCTAATATTTAATCTCAACGTCCCCTCTACCAGTTTAAAGCCATTTCCCCTTTTCCTACCCCTACAGGCCCTTGACAAAAGCCCCTCTCCAGATTTCCAGTCGGCCCCTTTAGGAACTGGAAGCTGCTCCAAGGTCTCTCCAGAGCCTTCTCTTCTCCAGGCTGAACAAGCCCAGCTCCATAGAAGAGGTGCTCTAGCCCTTGGAGCATTTTCATGGCCTCCTCTGGACTCTCTCCAACAGGTCCATGTCCTTCTTATGCTGGGGGCTGCAGAGCTGAGCAATGTAGCGGTATAGAATGCAGGAAGGGCAGCACAACCACTCTTGTGACCTCTCACTGCCTCACTCCTTCTGGTCCCAGAGCTCTTGGTCCCGCAGTGCAGAGGGGATGGTGCTGTGGGTGAGCACATCCCTCTCCTGCACCCACTGGGCTGGCCCGACCCCAGCACCCATGACCCTGCGCACCCCCAGAACCCCCCACGCAGTGCAGGAGCTGCTGCTGTGGCCAGAGCCCCACAGCAAGGGATCTCGCCAAAACCATCCATCTCAAGTATGGCAGCAAACAAGCACTGAGTTTTAAAGTTAGGAACACCAAGCTATTGCGTTTTCCAACTCCTGAGGCATTGCCATACAGAATACTGTACAAATATGCTAAATGCTGACTCTAATAGTGGCGTCAATTGTACAGCTTAAAAACGCGAGCAAAGCCTAAGTGAATAAACTGAATAATTGTTTAAACAAAACAGCTTTTAACTTATCAAAACATTTTTATTGAATTGGAAGATCGTGGCGTTTCCAAAACTAAGTGTTTTTTGCAACATCAAAACAGAACACAAACGCGAAGGGATTTGCTTTGACACTTCTCTGTCACCAAGTTTTCCAAAGCAGCATGTTCCCCAGCTGCTGTGCTTGTCCCTGCAGAATCCACCCTGCGCTCTGCGGCCACCACGCTCTCCACGGGCACTCATAGCAGGCAGGGCTGTGCATGGAGGGGAAGTGGCAAGGCCTGATGCCACAGGGAGAGGCTCGCTGGGGCCACCATCACCCTGATACCCTCTGGCGCAGTCACACATATGAGCATCCTGAGGAGCAGTTCTTGGGGAGTATACCCGAAAGGATGCACACAGAGTGCTTCTGACCAGCAGGAAGCCGAAGAGAAGGGAGACTGACACAGCCTAGGACGTCTGGCCAAGCAGCAGCTACTCTCACAGTAAACCATGCAACTCACACAGCCACATCTCCTGTGCAGGCTGCTTGGCTGGCACTGTCATGGCTGGGTGAGGGCAAGGGTGCCCCAACATCACCTCCCCACACAAATCCTGCAACAATCCCAAAACAGGCACTTCCAGCCTTCCCTTTTTCTTTTTACTTTAGTTTTAAAGGAAATGTAGGTTTGAAAACTCAGCACAAAGCAGATGTTTCAGAAATGTCTGCCCAAACATCAAAGCCCAGAAAGCATGGGTCAGATGCACCGATCCTGGGAATGCAAAGCTGAGCTGGTGCCACTCAGCTCTTCCCCTGCTCACACACCACCATGTGCACACGTACTACTTGCCGAAGGACCCTGTCCTGTTAAGGGATAAGGATGGATGGTGCACACCTGATAATTAACCACTAAATAATTGTGTTTTATCTGGATTGTTCACTTGCAGCATCAGGATTTACTGCTCAGTTTTCAAGCTGTCTCAGAAGAGAGTTGTTATATTCTCCTACAGCTTTTCTGAAAGATGTCCAACAACATTCGCCTGTTTTCTCAGCTCCCTGAGGGGGAAGGCAATGCCATCCCCATTTCACACGTAAGATTTGGAATCACAGAGTCACAGCACTCTGCCTGCTTCTGCTCTTGGCCCCTACAGACTCATGCCCTGGCTCTCTGTATCCCAGCCATTGGGAAGAGAGGCATGGGGGCCCTCCTGGGGCCCCCGGGGGG
>NW_009923447.1:23198-32685 GCF_000696875.1 Nestor notabilis
CACAGGAGGAGATAGATCCAGTCCCCAAAAGGGCAACGCTCACCCAAGCCCTGGCAATGTGGGATGGTGAAGTTCACAGTACATGCAATATTAGTGACGATTTTCCTCCTGGCAAAGTCCTAACACAGATTTTTACTGGGTATCAAGCAAGGAAGATGGCAAGCCTGAATAAGTCACTAGTCTGTTCTCTACTTAAAAATAAATTAATCTCAGAAACTGCTGAAATGCACTCTATCAGATGATGAGATGCTCTTCAGAGGTCCCTTCTAACCCAAACCATTCTGTGATTCTACGTAACCAGTAAGCCAGACCTCAGCTGGAGGTAGGCAATCGATACCCACTGCTTCAGCCCAAACACAGCGTGAACACTTGATGTATAACATCGTTACAATCTATTGAAAATAAGGATAAGATGTGGAAAAGACCAGCAGCCCCACTAATAAGCACAGTCACGAGGTTTTTCCTCAACAAGACCAGTTTATGAAATCAAAATGTCAGAACTATTATTGAGAAAGCAGACTTCTGCCAAAGCTGCAGAGCTGCTTTGCTGGCGTTTTAATCTCCAATTACAGAATTCCACAAATAATCTAACAAAAAAAAAAAAGAAGAAAAATCAATCACTCCAATTTTGTTTTCTCAGCAGCAGCCTCTAATGAAGCCCTGGAGGGAGCCCCATGGGGTGCCCCTGCGGTACCACTTGCCACGGTGTGCCACCACCTCTCATGCCCTTGGCCACCACCATGGGTGCACATGGCAGCACCGTGCCTTTCCAAGTGCTGTGGCTGGCCGTGTGGTTTCCACCCCAACAGCTTTCATCAGCAAATGGCATTTCCCAGATTCAATTTTCCCACAAGGAAAATCAAATTGTTTCTATCAAAAAAATTGATTTGCCATTCAGAGAACCAAAACAAGGCGCTTTTCTCCACCTTATTCGGATGCTAATCAGGATATTTCCCATTGCTGAATGATCCCAGTGTTCTCACCTGTCTGAGGAAACACCAGGCAGGGTCCCTGTGCCTCCATCCACCCTCAGAGAGCTGCAGGCAGCACATGGCTGGGCATGCTCCTCCCGGAGCCCAGGCAGTGACTGAGGGGACAGCACCCACCCAGCAGCCCCTTCGTGGGAGCTCAGCTCTGGGGAGAGGGGTGAGCAGTGGGGCTGGTAAAGTCCATCAGTCCAGCGAGGCCAAACAACCCCCTGACTGCATCCTGGTTGTGACCTTACACCCATTCCTGCCCCCAGGGCTCTGTCCCAGGCTCCTGTTGCAGCAGCCTCCCCATCTGACACGGCTGCTCCCGGTGCTGCACATGGCTGATGCACAGGCAGAGCAGCCACATCCACCCCACCACCAAGTGTCAACATCTACATCTCCTTGTCACCTTGAAGCGGGAACAAATGCAGCAGCACAAACCGCTCCGCAGGACGGGGGCTCACAGGCAGAGATTTGAAAAGTTCAGAACAACGTGTCTTGTAATTTAACACAGACAATTTTGAAATTATACACATTATATTAAATAGAACAGAGGGTAAGAAAATGCCTCATATCTCCCAGTTCCAGCCAATTCAGCATGCCCCTGTGCAATGCTCAGCACCCCAGCATACTGGTGGGTTGTGCCTCAGGTTTAGGTTTATCTTCCTTCCCACCTGTGTTTTGGAGGCTACAGCCCAGTCCCAGTGTCTGACTTGGAGGCTCTTATTCCTGTCCCAGCTGCATGTTGTAGTGCCATAGCCAACAAGGGAGGAAACTCAGACAGCACATGAACACACACAGGGATCTGATCATTTATCTTCCAAGGAGTCAGGAGAGCTATTTTATTCAGGTACCCACATGGACCTGGCGTAGCCAAAAGGATCATAAAAACTATATATCCCCAAAACAGGGACATCAGAATGTCCTTTCTATCCTCCACACATGGATGAGGAGGAGCCTCAGCATGAAAATCGTCTAGAAGGATTGTTCCATCTGTGATCAGATCCTGACAAAAGGTGGGCACCACTGCACGCCGAAACCTGGCGCACACTGTGCCAAACCCTGGCACACATTGCCACAAGCAGGTACATAGAAGAGACGGTGCAATCAGCAAAGCCAGAACAACATCTTCCATTACCAGAGGCTCTTGGCAATAGGGTCCCAGAGAAGAAGCAGGACACATCCCGTACACCTGGCTGCAGGCACCGCACCAACTGCCCACCAGCCTGGATGCTGCTGTTTGAAACAAAGCCATGGCAAGAAAGAGAGTGAACGCACGCCATGGTGCTGCAGCAGGCTCTGCATCCCCAGCTAAGCACTACAGCTGAGGAGAACCTCGCCTGAAAACAGCAAAGCAAACACCTCCACCAAGCTTTGGATTCACCTCAGAGACTCTTGTTCACTCCTGGAAACTGCAAAGGACATAAGGGATGGAGAAAGCGTTACCTTATTCAGAGTTGTGTCACATGAAGGCTTTTGGAGCAGGGAAAGCTCAGATTTACCCACAGCCAAGGCTTCCATGTGCAAAGGCACTCAGGGGCGCCTCGTGTTTTAAACAGAGCCTCGATAGACTGCTCCAGCTGCCCCAGCACAAAGATCAACTCGATGCTGTAAAACTCCCGGTCTGCTCTCCCAGTCAGCTCCACAAAGAATCTGTGCCCTTCCCTCAAATTCAGGGGATTGCTCTTTAATAAAAAGGCTACATTTTCCAAAATGTCTGCACGCTCCTAAGTTTAAATGCAGCGCTTCATCCACAACAATAACGAGCATTATCTTTGCCTCAGGACTCAGTCCTCCATCCTTCCTCTGAGGACCATCCCAATGCCCATGCTTGAGAAGGGACCCACTTCTCCCACTTGCTGCTACCCTGAAGGACTGGAGGATGCTAACAGAGCTCCATCCCAGCACCGGCCGAACACCCGACCATTAAGTGCCCTATGGTGACAGCACAAGTTCATGTGAAGGCACTGAGTCGCAGATTCAAACCCCAGGTCTGGCACAAACTCTGCTTCTGTCCTTAGGATCAGCTTTGCAAGTGGGATTGTTTATTGCAGAAGAGAAGAAGACACCCAAGGGGTTTTTCAAAACAGCTAATTGCATCTGAACCCATCTGTGTGGCTAAACCAGCTCCCTGGAGAAGCTAAGTGACAACTACCATGCTGCAGAGGGGGGCAATAGGGTATACACAAGAAAGTGAGTCACCAAATCACTCCAGAAGTGGTGAGCAAATAGGTCCCAGGACAGACAGACAGATGTATAACCTCCAGTTACTCCAGAAATGGTGAGCAAGTGGGTCCCAGGACAGACAGACAGATGTATGACCTCCAGTTACTCCAGAAGTGGTGAGCAAATGGGTCCCAGGACAGACAGACAGATGTATAATCTGCCTTGCAGAGCTTGCCACATACCCTCCTTGAAGTCTCTGGAACTATCCGTTCCTGAGTGCCATTGTATGCCAGTACAGGATGCTCAATGTTGGGAATTTCTAACTTACTGCTGTGATAAAAATGAATTAAAATTATTCCTAAGGTTTCCTTTACCAAACAAACACCATGTTTTTTAATGCACTCACACCTGCAGGCACCAGCCTGGAGCCTGAAAGGGAATGAGCACAAAGTGGGACCGAGGTACAGGGTAATATAGCCAAACCCAACATGCCCACCAAATCCTTGTGCAGTTTAACCACGAGAAATCAAAAGCAGAGGTAACAGGACTATTAGAGAGGCAGACCATCAGTACAACATATCAAAGTAATATTGGAAGGCTTAATCATAAGTAAATATCCAAGCCTAAACAGTCTGTAGGATTTACCAAGCACTGCCCCACTTCTGCACAGTCTACAAAATTAAACAAAAAGTAAACTAACAATGATTTACTCCATATGGACATTTATTATCCTAGTAATAATATCTTGCACACGTTGCAGGATTAACTGATGCCAATTCTTTTCTCAGTCACTGTACTCTTACGTAAATATATAGTAAATTAAACAATCTAAAACCAGACGGGCATTCATTAGGGTTGCCTCTACACTTGCCTGAACATCACTTATCAATGTGAGTCATAAAACATAAGCTGGATTTAAGTCCTAAAGTTTAATTTAATGTCAAGTAATAATGGGTACAAATCGTAGCTCTCTCTCATGAAAGAATATCTATTTAGGATTTAGGTCTGGCCAGCTACCTGGTAAATCAAAACAGATGTGGTCAAATTAGCTCCATTTCAGCTATAAGACATGCCATGTCTACAGCAGCCTCAACACTTTCAAAGGCAAAACCAGGGAATCTCAAGGAGATAAAACATTTTCATCACAATAACGAATGATGCGCTCCAGCAGAATACATGTAATAAAAGAAGGACAACAAGAGCTGAAATGGAAATTTGTTTTGCAGAAGCCAAGAATAGTAAATGATTTATATGCACTTATTTTAATTTATTTCAGGCTGAATGCAATTTATCTAAAGTCATCAAAAATTAATAGGCCATACAGAAGGAGTTTTAATAAATTCAAACTTAGGGACATACAGCAAGTACATCTCTTCTCAATTGCTATTAGCACTTAACTATCTAATTAATCCACCATGTTATCTTGCCTGGAACCCTGGCAATTCCCCTTTGCCAGAAGGGGACTGACTGCCATGTCCCCAGTTCCTGGCACAGCCCACTCCTCAGTGTCCTGGAGGCAAAATCAACCCAAAAATCAGACCAAAGTTGAGGGTGCACTGGGCACAGGACAATGCAGACAGAAAGTGCTTCGGAGCACTAAGGTGACCAGGGCTTCCTGAGACCCCCTCAGCTGCTTGGGGGATCTGCAGCCCAGCCTGAGATGACCACACAACCCCCAAGCTCAGAGATGACCACACTGGTTTTCCCCAGTCTGCCCAAGCCATGGTTCAGAAAGAGCATGACAAAGTGGGGCAGCAGTGCTGGTGTTGGTGGGCTGCCCCCGGGCAGGCAGCATGTGTCAGCCCCATGACAGCCATCCCCAGCCTCCCTCAAGGAGCCCAGTGCATCCTCAGACACCATGAGCTTGTCATCCAGGTCCCAGCCAAGGGCCTCCTCCTAGGGGAGCGATGGGCCAGACAGTACCAAGAGTCAGGAGGAACTGTGTGATCATATGAATGAAGCCCAGGAAAAGGGATGCTGGCGACAGGAGCTATGGCACTGGGGGTGATGCTCCTGATCCCACTGGGCCCCTCTGTGTGAGGGCCAGGCTCCAGTGGGAAGAAGACCCTCAGCAGGGACATGCTTCCCTGGGCACTGAAGCCCCAGTGCTGCCACTTCTTCAGCAAGGGGTTGCCCCAAGCCATGATGCTGCAGTCTGAGCACTGCATGCCCAGGGTAGGACACTCCCCAAGGGAAGGTTTGAGGGGACACTGCCCCAGCAGGCAAGTGCCTGGCAGAACTGCAAAGTAAATTCCAAGCACTTCCAGCAGATGATAAACTCCTGGGATGTGGAAGCACCCCACAACTTAGCAAACACCCAGCATCTGAAAACCCAGTGACAACCACACATGGCACCATCACCGCTTGTGTTTAGCACCCACAGGGCAATGCTGGGCCAGCCCTGTCCCAGAACAGGTTCCCCTGCACTGGCAAGGCAGCCAGATCATGAGAGCCAGTGCACATCCCATCCCAGCACCCCTACTTGACGGGAACATGGGGCGAGGCTGGGAGTGGTGGCTGCCTCCCCTCGGCTCAAGTCCGGGAAGAAATGGAGGTGATCATCATAGAATCACAGAATCACAGAATGCTTTGAGTGGAAGGGACCTTAGAGATCATTTACTTCCAATCCCCTGCCATGGCCAGGGCCACCTTCCACTAGACCAGGTTGCTCCAAGCCCCATCCAGCCTGGCCTTGAACACTGCCAGGGATGTTGTCCCCAACAAAAAGCCAGCACCAAGCAGAAAACCCTGCCATGCCCCATGCTGTTTCAGAATGCATGCGCTGAAGGCTCAGGACCGCAACATAGAGGATAAATGCCTAGATCTCTTCACAGGCTCACGCAGCCAGCGATGGGACAGAGCCCACAGCAATCCCTCTGGCCATGCACAAAAACAGAAGTGGAGCTCTGCCATGGAAACAAGCCTGAAACAGCTCCACTCGAAACACGAACACAAGAGCTTACTGACCACATGTATGCAGCTGCAGCAGGCAACCAATGGAAGCATCTAGAGCCAAAGGAAATCAAAGGCATACTAAAACAAGTATTTCCCTTCACCTACCAAGGATGGCAGTTTCAGTGAAATAGTGGGACCCATATTTTTTCAAACTTCAGATACATCTGTCAGGGTTGGACAATTTCGCCTAAAAGAGAAACTTTCAATGTGCCATAAGGGAGAAACTATTTTTGCAATCTTCCCTTTGGCTCAAAATCTGCTGTTGCAGAAACTAACGGCTTTAAAATACATATTTATGGTTTCCTGATATAGAGGAAAAACAACAGAGGAAAGTAATGATAAGTTGCATGAAATGTTAGCAGAGCTCTGGAAGCCAGATAGACAGTAAATTGGGGATCGGTGGCAGAGTGAGAGAGTTGACCCTCCCAGAAAGAGTGAAAAGCGAATTTGCAAAGGACACAGTAGAAGATAACACACTGCAGAAAGTCATTAAGCCTATCTCTGTAGCGCAATCAGGAAATTATATGAGAAGCCTGTACTATCAGTGCACATCGGTTCTTTCCATAATTGCTAGCTTTACTATTTAGAGGCAACAGAATAATGATGCCAAAGCTCTTAAAAACCTGGTATACTTTGGAGACTACATCAGGTCCCTGGGTGTAAAGAAATGCATAAGGAAAGCTGCGTAGGGCAGGAGAACCTGCCGAAGCCTGTGAAATGTAAAGCCTTGCTCTCAAATAGATGTGTGTGAGCAGGGATCAGGCACACAAGAACCACTCAACCAGCCTCGGACATATTCATGCTTAGGGACAAGGGGTTGTTGTTGGGCCAGGTTGGTACCTGCAATTGCAGCATCAAACGGTACTGTCAAACAGGTGCCCCACCAGCAATCACCAGGCTTGGGACAACAGACTGCTGAGAGACAAGCTTTGGAACAAGACATGAGAGGAGACGATTCAACTCCTATTTCTGATGTGGAAAGGGAAGCTATGAGACTGAGGTGTTGGGGGTAACCCCAGAGAGGAAACAGGAGCTGGGCTGGACAGTGAGAGACCCTGAGCCCCTGTAAAGCTAGGAATGCTCCTGAAACAGCACTGCATAACACAGAGCACCTTGAGAGCATCCCTAGCTGCCAGGGACAATCACAAGAGGAGCAGGCACTCACCCTGGCAGAGCAGAGCTCCAGCAAAACACACCAGTTTGACCTGTCGAGGCTGGAGAGGGGTCCTGGGCTGAGGGGCTGACTGGTGTCTGCAACTCCACATTCAAGGCCAGGTTGGACAGAGCCTTGGGCAACATGGTCTAGTGTGAGACATTACTGCTCATGGCAGAGGGGTTGGAACTGGATGATCTTAAGGTCCTTTCCAACCCAAACCATTCTGTGATTCTACGATTCAGAGTACTGGGCACTGCACACACCATACAGCACCACTCCTGCTTGTGGGCACCCCGCACCCCAGCCAGCATCTGTCACCATCGGCACAGCGACCCACAGGGAATGGCTCACTAGTGTGGGGGTGACACACGCCAATCCTCTGCCGAGGGGGGCCACAGGACTGCTGGCATCTCGCTCCCCCCACTCCACTGGCACAGCCAAGATGGAAAGCAGGGACAAGAGAGAACTGCTGCCCCGTGGTGCATACGCATCCTGAGCATGCATCCCAGATGGTTCCATGGGCTACGGATGCCACAAGGGTGCCTTGGGGAAAGCAAGGACCAGAGCAGCCCAGAAATCCCACACCCACCACAGAGTCACCAGCAGAGGAGGGGCAGGGTTGAGGAAACAAAGGAAAGCAAAATATCCCAGTAACACCAGTGTCTAGGCAGGACCGAGCATCCAGGCAGGACCAGCTGTCAGTACGGAGCACGGGACAGGGGGGCTGAGCATGGCCAGCACCCAATGGTGCTGCCATGCAGCACCCAACAGCAGTGTATCCCAACAGCCAGCTTTCCAGGAGAGGGAAGGGTAGGAGATCCCACTGCTTTGCATCATCAGGTCTGCGGGAAGAGCCAGTGGTGGAAATCATGAGGGTATCTGAGAGAGGAGAGCAAAGCCAGTGGGAGGCTGGCAGGGAAAGGATAGGCATCTGTCTCAGGTGGAGCTGACAGAACAATTCCCCGTGGACCCAATCGTACTTAATTTCTCTTATCATTTTCACTGGCCTTTTCCTATTCCTGTGGTTCATCCACAGTGTTAAAAATAAACCATTACTATCTTAGGGAGCTCCTTGGCCAATTATTTTAATAATCCTGGGTATCAGTTATCCAGTTCTGACATTTTTAAAATGCTTTACTTAAACTGTCACTTTTTAACCTTTTACTTAGTTCACGTAGAAGTAGAAAATACCTCACTGTCTCCATGAGTTTGCAGTTTTCTGCTTCTTTGCAAATGGCTAACAGAAATAATCACTGAAAACTTCTTTCTCTTCTGCATCACCCTTAACAGTATTTCTCTCTTTTCTTACAGTTAGGTCCAGTACTATGACAGGTTTCTATTTGTATCAAAAATGTAATTTTCCTTCTGCACTGGGTACCTGACCCAAAGATAGTTAACATTTTAATTAGAAAACTTCCACTGATCTCAGAAGACAGATATTCAGGCACAAAAAAAGACCCTCGCCATACAGAAATTTTACTGGGGAGCAGGACCAAGAATTAAAACCATGGTCTGGCAGAAACGTGACTCACAAAAGAATGGCAAGAAGGGCAGCTCCAGTAGCAACTGCTGCCCTTCACTCTTGGGACATCCTGTGCCCACCAGCCCTGCGCACCCCTGAGGGACAGGCAGTGAGGCCCCACAACCACCACGGCTCCTCCGGCACCCCAAAAGCACCCCAGCTCCTCTGCACCCCACAACCACCCAGCTCTTCCAACACCCCAAATCCACCTCAGCTCCTCTGAACCCCGAAACCACTTCAGCTCCCAGGCAGCTGCTCTGGGCCTGCAGTTTTAAACAAGTCATCACCTAAGCAAATGCACCATTATTTCACACGTTAATTGGCCAGTTTTCCACTCTCCATTGCTCCACATTAATACACCACATTGTGTGGGCTACTTGGGGCAGTGTCGACACATGAGTGTTTACTGGTAATTAAGCACCAAGCTTTGGCTAATAAATACAGCCTACAACTTTACAGGAGGCTCTTTCTTTTAATAAACTACACTCAGAACTTGAAAATACACCAGATTATTGATGAACAGCACCACTGAAACATGAAGAAGCTGTACAGTGATTATTTTTACAACTTTACCTCATTTCTGAGTTAGTTTTGAACAGTTTCTGAATCTAATTATCAGAGATCATTTTAATTAATCAAGGAAGGGCTGACAGAACAGTTCTGTATCTTTTTGTCTTTCTCCAAAAGACAGATCATAGAATCATAGAACAGTTAGAG
>NW_009923448.1:0-318 GCF_000696875.1 Nestor notabilis
CGGAGCCTTGCACCGAGCTGCTCTCCCGCAGGGTTCCCACCTCGGGGCCGGAAGGAGAAAGGGGAACCGGTGCCTCGGGGTGTCGCAGGGTGCACTGAGCTGCCCTGACCGCCGGCACCCTCCGCCGGGCTAAAAAAAACGGGCTGGTGGAGCCTCCCCTCGGAGCTGGCTGCTGGTGGTGGGCAGCCCATGGCCCTTGGTGCCATCATCCATCCCTGCCTGCACAGTGCCCCTGGCAGGGCCTGTGCTGCTGTGATGGGGGCACAGGGGTCCTGCAGGGCTGGGGGATGCAGCCACCCCTTCCCTATGGCAGGGCTT
>NW_009923448.1:423-1710 GCF_000696875.1 Nestor notabilis
GCCATGGAGATGTGACCGGGTTCTCCTTGCCCCGGCCTCGCAGGCATTTTCATTTCATCACCGGGAGGAGACGGGTCCCTGCTTGCATCTGGGCTGGGCTGCACCCGCGCTGAGCGGGTGGACACGCACTGGAGCCGTGCTGCTGCGTGCTCCTGGATGCTTCAGCTTGATTCAGCAAGACTTGAGCCAGTTTGACTGCCCCAGCGCCTGCTGGAGGCTGACATCACTGACTGGGAACCAGTTAAACCAGCGGCACTCTCCCAGTCCATGCCAGTTCTCGTGGTCTGGCATGTGGTGGGGGCTGTTCTGGGGCTGGTCCCCTCTGATCTGGTCCTGGTGCTGATCATGGGGTGGAAAGAGGAACCTCTGCACTGGGAGGATCCCCTGGCTGGGATGCACGAGGTGTTGTGTCAACCTGACCTCAGCTGGACCGTCTCTGCATCCCACCATCGGACCATTCCCATCCCAGGGACCCCAGGATGGGGTGGAAAGTGTGAGAGGCTGCTGGCTGCCTCACAGACATCTCTGGGTGCCAGCTGAGCACAGGAGGGACAGGGATGGGGCAGGACGGCTCCTGGGGCTTCCACCCGTCCCAGTCTGGGAGCATTTTCCTTCCTTGGTGGACCAGGGCCCGGGCGACGCTGCCGGTGATGCTGCCGGCGCGGGCAGCTGGTCTCCATTTGGGAGGAGGCGTCCACATTCCTGGCATAGCCGCGGTGACCAAGGAATCTGCAGCGGCGCGTTCGGCCCCACCGGAGGGGAGAGCATCGCATGGCCAGGGACCCTGCGGCTCAGTGCTGGGCTCCTGTGGGGGACAGGGAACAGGGAGGAACAGGCCCTTGAGGGGGATGTTTCCGTCCAGCCCTAGGGGCAGTTCCTCCTCATCCTCCTGGAATGGTTTGGAAGCTGCCGTGTGTGAGGGGCACTGTCCCTGTGCGCCTGATGTGTCTGATGGCAGCATCGTGCTCGTGCTCCGTCCCCATTCCCATGCAAGGGGCACAGGCAGGGGCTATGCCTGAGCATCCCCCTCGCTGTCCCCTCCCAGCTTGCCCAGAAGTACGACCCACAGAAGGAGGCTGAGCTGCGGACGTGGATCGAGAGCGTCACAGGGCAGCAGATCGGGCCCGATTTCCAGAAGGGGCTGAAGGACGGGGTGATTCTCTGCGAGTGAGTCCTTGTCGGGATGGGGATGAGGGACCCCTGACAGCCCTTGGGGTGGGAAGGGTGGGCCGGATCCAGCCATGCTGGTGGGAGCCACCAGCCAGAGGGACCCCCAAAGCACCCATG
>NW_009923448.1:1826-2247 GCF_000696875.1 Nestor notabilis
GCAGCCGAATGCAGTGAGGAAGATCAGCCGCTCGGCTCAGAACTGGCACCAGGTAGGTGCAGGCAGCCCGTGAGCCCTGGCCCCTTTGCTGTCACCCACCGGGGTCTCACCCCTCTCCCCCTGCCCACAGCTCGAGAACCTCTCCAACTTCATCAAGGCCATGGCCAGCTACGGCATGAACCCTGTGGACCTCTTTGAAGCCAACGACCTCTTTGAGAGTGGGAACCTGACGCAGGTTCAGGTGTCGCTGCTGGCACTGGCGGGCATGGTGAGCTCACGGGAACAAGTGGCCTGGGAGGGGGCCCAGTCCCGAGGGGGACCCCCAGCTTGGGGAGGGTGGGAGGCTGGGGACTCCCCATCCCTTCTCACCGCCCCTCCCCGGCAGGCCAAGACGAAAGGCATACAGAGTGGGGTGGGGATC
>NW_009923448.1:2282-2606 GCF_000696875.1 Nestor notabilis
GGGGGGGGTGGGAGGCGGGGGCCTCCCCACCCCTTCTCACCGCCCCTCCCCGGCAGGCCAAGACGAAAGGGATACAGAGTGGGGTGGACATCGGCGTGAAGTACTCGGAGAAGCAGCAGAGGAACTTTGATGAGGCCAAGATGAAGGCTGGGCAGTGCGTGATCGGGCTGCAGGTGAGCTGCTCCCAAGCATGAGAGGGTCCCAGTTTTATCCAACCCTCAGCACCATCTCAGCTCCAAGCATGGCTTGAGGGACCTGAGGCTTGAGGGATCTGGGACAATCTCGGCTCCATGTCAGCACCCCACATCTGGGAGCATGGGGAGG
>NW_009923449.1:0-12290 GCF_000696875.1 Nestor notabilis
GGCAGCAAAGCCACATGCGACCCAAACGGCGGCGAACCCCGCTTAGGGCTGACCGACCCCCGGCCTTGGCAGGGGCGTGTGGGGTCGTTAGTGCCTTATGTCGGTGATGAGAGCCAGGAGACGTCATCCGCCGTGTCTCCGCACATGTCCCTGCGCTGGAGCTGCGCCTCTCCCTCGGGGGAAACGTGGCCAAATGGCTTCGTGTCTCCATAGCTTTTTCAGTTAACTTGCTCCATCTCACTGCTCTGAAGCATCCTCAGTTCCTCCTCAAAAGGCACAAGTTTGGTTCAAGGCAAAATACTGTGGCATGACCATTTTGCTTTGATACCGTTTATTTTTGTTCTCGTTGTTCTGAGTGGTGCTACACCTTCCCCCAAATTTCCTTTGCTTCCAGTGAATTTTCTGTTTTCCAAAAGACCTCTCACACCTTTTTTTGTTGCTGTCTCCAACCACTCAAAAATCAGGATGTTCCCTGAAAGCGGACAAGCCATTTAAAAGTACAATACTGGGTGTGACTTTCTGAAAGAGGCTTTTGGATAAAGTGGACTGAAGCGATTTTCCCCCCAGTGCTCTGCCAGGCACGTGAAAACAACAGCGGCCACTGCCCGGCACAGCCGGGGCAGCTGCTGCACGCTGGCCATCGGGAGACTACCTAGCTTAAACTGTACATAAACCTCCCAAACCAGCATTTACACACATGGTAGGAGCAGTGAGTATAATCACATCCACATTGTTTGGAAAGGTTACCTCGTTTTAGCTAACTGCCTGGGCAGACTTGTACAGTGAGAAATAGAAGAAAGAATTCCTCTGCTATTATAACACATTTTGGGAGTTTTCTTGAGCGGCCTTTCTGCCTTAGCAGGAGAGACCCCCAAATCAGAACTTAGCAAGGAAATGAGCTCCTTTCCTACACGGACTAATGCATGCATTTCATTTTCCGTGGTCTGGTGAAATCTGTTTTCATTTTGGCTGCCTGACAAAGGCTTTAAAAATATATGTATGTACTTCATTTCTTCATGCTAATTTTTAATCTAGTGTAACAAGTTTTTATACTATGAGAACAGTTTCAGCTAATGAACTTCCAGCCTTCTCTTGGCACTGCTGCCATGGCGTAGGTCAAGAGGAATTTCTCCTGCTGTCAGAGGTCCTCGTGATCTTTTAGCTCTGGATGCACGCTCAGGAAAATCTGGTTGGAATATCTTACACAGCGGGATGGAGAACATAAACTCAATGGGAAGCCTGATGTGGTGGAAGTTGGTACATGCCAGAAATTAACATCTTTTGCTTCCTGATTTCTGACAGCTTAAAAAGGTTTGAATGTTGGGCAGGCTTGGAATTTAAGCAGAGGCTATAGAAAGTATTTGGGACTTGTACATGGTGAATAACCACTTCAAAGTGGATATGAGGAATAAGCAATGGGAGTAGAAGGAATGGAGAAAAGGATTAATCAAAGAAAACTTGTCTTAGAAGTTAGGAAGTGTAGACATAAAGGGAAATGTGCCAGAAGTAAGACTGAGTTAGACCTTGCAAAGGAAATTAAAACAAATAGCAAAACTTTACTCAGTTGTCCATACCAAGAGATGAAGGAGAGAAGAGGAAGGAGTGATGAAAAGGGGAGAGGCAGGACACAAATGAATGCATAATATATAGTGGAAATGTACACAGAGGTAAGGAATGTGTGGAGATGGAAATTATCTCATCCAAGTGGAACAAATCATAAAGATCCTAATGTGATGATAATTTGGACTGGATGATTGTTATAAGACTGACCCAGACATCAAACAGCACTGGCCTATCAGGATTCTATCTGGCTGTGTAACAGCATCCCTGCAGGAGCAACCCAACACAGTTGAAAGCAGGAAAAATTGTTCCTGCATTTAAAAAGAGGAAAAATAATCAAAGTGTAATCCAAGTAAAATATGAGACTTCTGGATAAGTTTATCAGGACAGAATAATATCAGATAGAAATGGGCTAAAATACAACATACATTTACTGAAGGTGGATAGTGCTGGATTATCTGATGACTTTGAAAGGTAACTGATGACTTTGAAAGGAAAGCTGGTAGATCTATTCTGTCTGGTAATGAGTAGATGTAGGCTGGAAATTAGAAGAAAAAGGAATGGAGTCCGTAATGGTATATCTTTCCTACAGGCATGGCAAGGTGAAACAAATGCCTTGTAAGCTAGTGCTCGATCTGTTCATGAAAAGAGTCATATTTTCCCCTCCTGAGACAGCACATATGCTTAAATACATCTTTTTAAGCACATGCTGTTAATTTTTTGGGCTGTTGCTTCTTGATGATGAAGAAGTTTTAGATACTCTTCTCTAATTCACTAGATTCTACAATCTGCTGTTAAAATGCTGGTAAAGTTAGATCAATCTGCCATAGGTTTGGAGTCTGTGTCTCCTGATTTGTAAATGCCTGTTCTTTTCTGCTGTTCTTTGTAAGCAGTGGGACAGCAATGCTGCCTGCACTCGCACATTCCTGCACCCACCTCCTCCCACAGCCAGGGCCTGATCCAAAATGGTGAGAACTTTCCAGTTACTACCATGGCATTTAGATCAGGCTTCTGGAGAAAGACAACAGCTCTTAAATTGTGCTTTCAAACTCATTCCTCGCAGTCCAGACCCTGTATCACTACTGTTTAGCTACCCAAGCTAAGTCAAGGGCAAACAGAGCTTATGCTTCAGTGATCAGATGAAAGTCAATCTCCACGGCATTTTATCTTGAGGAATTGAGTAGGTGCACAGAAGAAGTGAAATACTGTGGTTTTCTGAAGGCTTCTGATTGTTCAAGAAATCTGAACAATCAGCTTGTGCCAAAGGCTGAATTAACGAACCATTAAATGCATTTTGCCCTGGAAAATCATACCATCCTTTTGTATCTGGGACACTTGGCTGCCAGAAAAGTTTGTCTGCAGGAGAATTTCTAAGGAAAACATCAGCCAAGTGGCAGGGTTAGCTCTGTCATTTGTAGAGATGCATTTTCTGCATGGGAATTGAGGGGCTCTTGGTAAAACAGGCCATATTATTGCCTTTTTCCCGTAGCAGAAGATTTTCAGGCTTCAGGGCTGTCAAACTCTTAGTTTCCAGAGTGTGTTAAGCACTGAACCAGGACTCGTTTGGCGAGTGAACCGGGAGTTTCCCGTTTTGGCCGTGGGTGTGATTCTGGCAGCCTCTCTGTAGGTGGTGCTGCAAGGCAGCGAGATGGGGGTAAGAACCGCCTAGGCTGTTCTTAAAATTCACTCCCTTGGTTTCTTTCTTAACGAGCTCTGGATATTCCGACTTTCTTAAAAGAAAATTAGACTTAGTTGCCCATAATTTCTTTATTTTGATGAGCTGCAATGTGAACGCAACCACTGGAAATTTAAACAGAGGAGAACTGTTACTATCTCTGGGTTCAAACTGTTCCTATTACGTACTCTCCCTAGAAAACTGCAGTCGAACAAACTGTCTTTTCATATTGATCCAACTTTACCAGCATTTTAACAGCAGATTGTAGAATCTAGTGAATTAGAGAAGAATATCTAAAAAAGAAGATTAAGTTGGTCATGCAGAGACCCTAAGTAATGGTGTTTAAATGATACAGAAATTCACATCTCTAAGTGGGCTCTATCCTCTTTTGCTCTACACTCAAATGTTCCCTTGAGTTCAGCTGCTTTTCTGCACACTGAAAAGTGGTAGAATGGATCCTGCAGATGTGTCTATACTCCTCCTCTGCTACTGAAATGCAGTCGAACCAGGTGAATCAAGCCTTACTTCAAGCTGGGAAGGCAGTGAAGACTGCTGTGTCTGCTTGGAGGGCTGGGAGGAATATTTTACTCAAAATTCAGATGTAAAAATTTGATGTTTAAAGGCAGACATACCACATACGTGATTAGACAGTCAACCTTTTTCAAAGGCAGATGTGAGAGTTACAGTCTATGAGCGTGTACCCCAGTCTTGAGACAGGCTAATAGTGCTCATGGTACTTAAACAATGGAACAACGCTGTCATCTAATACTGTGCAAAATTCCTCTCCTCAGCTGTGCACTATATTAAAGCTTCTGTGTCACCATGGTGTTAGGTCACCTCTGCAGCAAAGATAAAAGCTTGCTCGTTGTAGGCATTTGTATGTCTGCTTATCCTAATTACTTCTCCAGTAGTCATGTGAAGATATTTTGTATTTAAATTGATGTATCAAATATAAAAATTTGTAAGATCCAAAGATTTTAGATGGGATGGGATACCTGTCATGGATGTATGTTTTAGCTGAGTGAAAGTTATGGGGCTGAATGTACAGCAGTGGTTAGATGTTCATCCACAGAAATAGCAGTGTGAATCCAAGATGCTTCTGTCCCCTAGCTGTTTGCTGTTGACCACAGCAATGTTGTTACCCTGCAGTTTAGCCAGCACAGTATGCTCTGACTGCTTCTCATGTGCTTTAGTGCAAGCCGATCAGTTTAGTTACTAATATAGCTGCTTTGTTTGAGAAGTCAAGCCACTGCAGCTGGCACGCTGGACTGCTGAGGTGAGTTAGCGTGAAGTCACTCTGCAAACCCACATTCAAGGGTCGAACAGTACCGTGTCTGGAGTAAGATAGGAGGGAAATGTGTTGTTTGCATCTTGTTGCAGAGTCCCTCAGTACTTCAAGTACATCCATACGTGAAAAGATTGTAATCAAAATAAAAAGGCAAGGGATGTATCATTATTCCTCTTTCAGAGACGAGGAACCAAGCCATGAAGAGATTCAGTGAGCAGTTCCCCTGCAGATTTGCGTAATGTAAGAGCTGGCAATAAAACACAGGATTCATCATTACTGCCGTTTTACAGATGGAAAAACCAAGTCACAGAACAACAGTGGCTTGCTCAAGGTCACACAGGGTATTTATAGCAAACCCAGGACCTGAATCTGGAGCTGCTGAGTGCTGGTCAGCGTTTTCCCAAGGGAATCATGGATAAGGAGATTAATGTCAATAGTTTCCCCAAAAGCAGCAGAATTCAAAAAGAGAAGGAAGACTGTTCCAGAAAAAGATGCCTGTGCTTGTTTAGAAAAGAAGCTTAGACTCCAGTATGCTCAGCAGCTCATACCTATGTTCTTGTTATCCTAATTAGTGGCACTGTTCCACTTCCAGAAGGTTTTATCTCATTAAATCAGGTGGTGTTTTTTTCAACTAATAAAATTAGAGAAGGCAATTCAGAAACATCTATTACAGTAGAACATGGTCTGACATTCATTCCAGCAATAACAATTGTTATCAAAGAAAGATCTTTTTCATAAATGTAGGAAACAAGTCAGGCTAATAAAGACATGAATAGGTTTTGGCACATTACAATGTAAAAATAATCAATGAAATAGTGAAAAAAAAGATCTACTCAGAAAGTCTGCATAATGACTGTTATCTTGTACAGAAGTAGTCTTACTCTGCTTTATAATGAATAGCATCTAGCCATAAATCATTCTGAAACAAGAGGGAGTGACCCTTTTCAATGCCATTTGGAAGCAGCAGAGGGCACGTACGAGCAGGCTTCTATTGAACGAATCTTCACCTTTTTTTGGCCTGGATCTTCCTGTAGAATCAGGAACTGTAAATACCGATTTTCTTAATGAACTTGTGCCAAGTGGCTAGCAAGCGGGTATCCTCTGCAGGAGAAAGCTTAGATTTCCAGACTGGATTTCTGTCACTTAGGACTGCTGCCTGCAGCTGATGTATTATGCCAAGATACTGCTGTACTTGGTGTTTATTTCTGTTCTCAGAGGTGCTTAGAAAAGGGAAATGCTAGACTCTGAGATAAGTACAAAGGTGATGTAAGAGCATAAGGAAGGAAACTAGACTAAGCAAAAAACAAAAGTGGAAGGCGGCGGGGAGGTGGGGTCAGAGCTGCAGCGGAGGACAGCTACGGGGGAGGATGAAATCCCCTTTCTGCCTCCAATAGCATCACAGGAAAAAAGAAAAATGAAAAAAAGAGCAAACCATACCTCTGAAATCAAAACAAAGGGGATGCAGGAACAGCAGAACAGCAGCTCTAAGAAAGGAACTGCTCTCGTTTCTTTCTTTTTATTCCTGTTGCTCAGACAAAAGAATTACAGTGTCTCCGGAAACACTTTTACCACATCTGTGAATTTCCACTCCACAGAACAAGGCCTCATGGGAATATGTCTTATTGTCCCCAGTCTGAAGAAACTGAGGCAAGGGAGTGTGATGCTGGTTTGACAAGGTCCTGGTTTCAGCTGGGATAAAGTTAATTTTCTTTCTGGTAGCTGGTACAGTGCTTGTGGTTTGGATTTAGGATGGGAATAATGTTGATAAAACACTTGACAGTTTGTTGCCAAGCAGGGCTTATGCTAAGCTAAAGACTTTTCAGCTTCTCATGCTGCCCTGCCAGTGAGGAGGCTGGGGGTGCACAAGGAGCTGGGAGGGGACGCAGCCAGGACAGCAGACCCCAACTGACCCAAGGCTTATTCCAGGCCATATAATGTTACACTGAACAAAAACACCTGGGGGGTTCTGCTCAGGGACCGGCAGGTCAGCAGGTGGTGGGCAATTGCATTGTGCATCGCTTGCTTTGTATATTCTTTTTTTTTTATTATTATTATTATTACTATTATTTTCCCTTCGTTTTCTGTTCCATTAAAGTGTCTTATCTCAAGCCATGAGTTTTACCTTTTATCTAGTTCTCTCCCCAGTCCCAATGGAGGGGATTGAGCAAACAGCGGAGTGGTGTTTCACTGCCTGCTGGGCTAAACCACAACAGACTATTAGTTTTTCTCCCAGCTATCCTTGTTTGATCCCTCTGAAGACATGGGTGTCCGACCTTGGGTGACTCATGCAGCCCAGACTCAACTATTTCATCTCCCACTGATGTCCCAGTGGCTGGATTTAAGCCAGGACTGTTCAGCTGCTGCTTGTGGGCTCCAACTGGTCTGCAGTGGGTGACTGTCCCCTTTAATCATCTGTGCCCTGAACTCCCCCCTCACCCCCATTGCTGGGACAGGATCATCCAATGCACTGTGAATGATGGCAGCAGTGGTCAGAGTGGGCAGAGAGTTATTTTGATCTCCCACCTCCATGCTGCTATGTTTAGGTTGATCTGGGAGGCTCTGTGGTCTCCAGGGTGTATGGCTCCATCTCTGTGCTCTGCTGTCCTTGTTGGAAAAGATGGTCCAGTGCCCTCCAGCTGTGCTTTGCAGGTGTGGTCACATATTCTCATGCTTGGAGTACATCCGCCATTGACCATAGAGGATTTGGGATTCTTGGAGCCCTGAGATGAGCTGCAGGGAAAAAAAGAGGCCCATGTCCCACTTGTTGTTTGGACAAACCCTGACGGAGGGCTGGATCCAGCCTGAGCCAGTCCATGCTGGCTGGCTACCCATTTTCCTTGCATGAGAATGTCCACCCTGGCTTCTGTTCACTGCATCCATCTTAAAATCCATAGAAGAGGCCATAGGAACCACTCAGCCAGCAGGAAACCTTGAGTGCAAGGACCATGGTCTAATTTGGGGTGCCTGAATCTGGGTTATCCTTTGTGCTTCAGTGTCTCAACTAACAGCATTGGCTTTCCTCACCACTGCAAACAAGAGCACATGAAAAACCAGGAGGTGTTCAGTAGCAGAAGGCCAAGGTAATGGTCCAAATGCTGACCTGCTTTCCCTGCAGCATAGCTGTGGAAGATGGTGGGCTGGGAGAACTTAATGGGACATAATTTGGCTCCATGTGGTTTTTTTTGAGGTATCCTGTCTAAGTAGGCTCAGCAGCTTTGCCTATCCCCATTTCGGTTTCCTGACCAAAGATGAGGTGTGAGGAGCTGAACCACATTCCCTGGGTAGAGCTGATAGAGTCTCCCCTGCTTCTCCCCCTCCTCTGGTGCTTCAAACCAAAACAGCTGCAAACTTCTTGTGGCTAGAGATGTGCTGAGTGGTCTGGCAGGAGTTCAGGGAGAGGTAAAGGAATCCCACCCACCAGCAGCAAGGGCTCTGTGCCACCACCAGCCCTTGCGTGCCCTAAATCCTGGCTTCCTGGTAGTTGCTATCTCCATAAATACCAGCTGGCCAGCAAGAGAAAGGGACTTGCATCACTGGACTGTGTTGTACCTTGTGAAATATGAGGTGACGTACAATACACTGGCATTAGGCAAAGGCGTTGTCTGCTGATGTGGTGACACGCTTGAGGCAGAACTGGAGAATTCGATCCCTTCCTGCCCGTGGTCTCCCAGGCGCTGTGGTGAGACGCTTGACTCGCCGTGCCTGGGGACGGTGAGGGAAAACAAAACACGCGGGCCAGCACCATCTGTGCTTCAGGAACTCAGACGTGTCAGGTTGGCAAGTGCCCGCAAGGCTGTTGGGTTTGCTGAGCTTGGGTTCTACCACAGCTGGATTATCCAGGCTGAGCACAGCCCAGCCAGGTTTGTCCCTGGTGAAGCTTAAGGGAGGTGAAGAATGCTGAACTGCTTTTGGCAGTGTTATATCAGAGACAACTTTGGCCAACAGTTAGACTGGCTCCAGATCCAGCTCAGAACGTCTCCCTGCTGCACTGATTGCCAGTTCCCCTGTCCTCCTCCCCGCAGGAGCAAGATTCGTTCTTATTGAATCGAAGAATGACAGAGCTGCATTTGTGCTCGATCTTCTGATGTGCGGTCCAGGCATGACAGAGACCTGTGAACACTTTCTGTGCTCTCTGCGTTTGCTTCTTCACCTTTGTCTCCCTCGTTTCTGTTTCCAAACAAGTCTTCTCTTTTTTTTTAAGCAAGGTGGCAGCTGTGTTACAGAGCTTAGAGCCCTGGAAGAGGTAAATTCATGCTCTTCTGCAGCTTCATTGTTGCTTTCTGTTTTCATGGCCCCAGTGCCAGAACGATGCTGTCTATAGAGCAACCATGAAACTGTATCACTGCGGTGAGTGCTAATAGTTGTACACCCAGAACTACATATCTAATCCACGCATGGTCTGGCAGCAAAGCAAGCACATGGGGGTGGCAGCAGACACAAACTGCTGGTGGATGAGAGGAGTAATCTCCCTTCCGCTGGAGTGTGTGTTATGAACCACACCTCGTGTGATGCCTCCTGTGGCGCAGAGCAGTCCTGCAGGTATCTGCCTCCCCCCAGGTGCCACTCAGGAGTCCCTGCTCCTAACCAAACCAGGAGCTGGGCGATCATCTTTGGCTTCCCATGCAGATTTGTAAAACCAATGTCAGAGCCATCCCAACAAAGCCACACAATGAATACTAATTTCTGTCAGTTCTAGCACAGCACTTGTACAGGGGAATGAGAATCTGACAAGTCTGCAGCGCTCCCTTGGGTAGATGTGTACACAGACACTCAGCCAGAAGGGTTTCTGGCTGTTTATGTAGCACAAGTGTCTTGAAACAGATCTGTTTGCTCTGAAGAGCAAAGGATTAATGAATAACGTGCAATTAAAGCCTGCATGGGAGGTAGAAAGTAAGAGTAGCTCCTGCTCTGCTCCACTTCCAGGGTTGGTTTCATGTGCATGTTAAGGAGTGCTTGTTTAAGCTAACACCTTTCTTTCTGTTCTTTAGGGCAGTCTTCTCATCAGGGCTTTAGAAGGGCAACTACACAATAGGTCCTCAAAGCACACATGCCAGCCACTCGCAAGGTGTCTTGACAGGCACACACCTGGCAGGCAGCAGTGATGGTAACTGAAGGGCTAGGGGTTGATGCCTACATCAAGCCCCTGCTTGAAGGAAAAGGTTTTCTCCTGGAGAGGGCTTCCAGAGACACAAATCCAACAGCCTGCCCAATGATCTGTGCTGACACACATTTCCTGTGTGACCTCCAGCAAGCTGCCTGGGACTCCAACAGATAAACTGTGCCAGATCTTCCTGGGACGGCAAAGGTACAAGCCTCTGTTTTCATAATGGAAGGGGAGAGAGGCACAAATGTCTGCCAGGTCCTCAGCCTCTCCTCTGCAATTCCCAGTCTGCTGCATTACCTGACACTGGTGATTTAATTTGTGGCGATGACCTGTGAGCAGCAGTACCTGCGAGCTGTGATTTCTGCGATAGTTGCCGGGTTGTGACAGCAGCCTCCAGTGGATGAGCAGTGATCAGCTCTCGTGCCACCACCCTGGACCACTGCTCAGCCTGACAGATCCTTTCCCACCCCGCGGGGCCCCTCTGCTGTGTATCCAGGCCCCTCACAAGAAAGGCTGCATTAAAGCACTGGTTTTGGGCTCCTTTGATCATGATTCACTCATCTTGGGTTTGGGAATTCAGGCTTACCCTGGTGCTCTTGTGAGAGAGAAGGTAGAAGAAAGGATAATCTTATGGGGGAAAAATAAACCATGCTGCTGTTGACTGCAGAGAGGAGCAAACCCCAGGGAGTGGTTTTCCTTCTTTGAAGCCAGGTTCTCCAGCCCAGCTTATTGCCCAAATGGTGAACCCATGGACATGAACTTTGTTTCTATTCTGCCGGTGGGAAAACTCTGGCACAGGAAGGCTGAGTGATGATGAGCAATGGAGAGGCAAACCTTTGGCTAAGTCAGTGGTACAAATAACGTCTCCAGCCTGAGCCCTCACCAGCAGATCAAGACCTCCGTATCACTAGAAGAATGTGCTGCAGTATTCAGTGCACGTATTGTTCTCCCTCAAAGGAGCAGAAGTGTGCACATCATTAAGAGGAAATATTTTATGCTGATCATTCCCACATGCCTGCTCTCTATCTGCCCGGGTTCTTAAGCAGCACCCATTCTGCACATAATGTCATGCATTTACATCTCACAAGGAAGATCACATCTTCTCAGGCTAAGGAATTGTGTTCTGGCCCCTGATAAAACCATTTTACGGAGATGAATAGCTTGTGTGGGTTTATGCTTCCTTTCCCTGAAATGCCATTAGATGAACATCAAGTGCTTTTGTATTTATTTGAGGGAATTTCCTTTCAGACTCTGCAGGCAGAGAAAAAAATGGGGATGAGAAGGGAGCTGGGACTGAATTATGCCACTAACTAAATGGCAGTGCCTCAGTGAGAGCTGAAGAGCACGGCTTGCTGCCTCATTTATATCCATCGGAGGTGCCATAAGCTGCAGACTAGGATAAGATACCTTGTCTGAAGGACTGAAATATCACATCAAAGCACCACGTCGATCAAAGGTGAAAGCAACAGGCGTTCCTGGCTGGCTCGTCTTTCAGACCTTTCTGTCTCTCTAGTTTCCACTTTAAATCTGATAATGCAGCCTGAAACAGCCTTTCATACACCTTCATTCCTCAAGGCACAGGCTGTATGGAGCATGTATTCCCTTGTTTCATGGAGCATAGGATTTCCAGGGCTTAGTTCTCAGGCACCACTGGTGGAAAAGATCTATCATTCTGAAGAAGACAGAGCAGGACTGATGGAGTCAGTACAGCAGTGCAGAGGCTCTCCTGCCCCAGGTACAGCAAGGGTTGCAAGTTCACAAAGAGCTGCTCAACAGTTAAGGACTAGCATTAATCTGTAACACGAAGTGCTCAGGACCTCCCAGAGAATCAAACCCATGATTCAAGACTTTACATGAAGACAGACTGAAGCATCCATGAGCGTTGGAGAGGACACACTGAAACACACAAGGCACATCTTCTGAAACACAAGTCCCAATGGCACTTGGAAGCACACTGAAAATTTTTATGCTAAATGAGGTAAATGAAAAAGTAAATTACTTCAGAGACTCAGAAAAAAGGCTTTCCCCACAGATGTGTGACTTCTGTAACACAGAAGACAGTAGGAGGCAGATGAAGCTGTGTTGCTCAGTGTCTAAAAATTTGGATGTTAACTCTTCCGTGCTGTAGTTTCCTCCTGCAGTAGTTTCCTCCTTGTCAAAGATGATCAGAGTCATCACAGCATGAAGGAAAGGCCCCATGACCTGAAAAAAGATCTTGATTTTGACATTTTATGTCCTTCAGACCTATTCATTTATGTCAGTAAACTTTTATTGAGCCCGTAGTGGCTCGCTCTGGGTGGAAGCCTCCCTCAGATAGATGTCCTCAGCTGCACATCCATTCCTGCAGTTTGGTGTCAGAATCAATACATGTGCTTAAGTGAGATTTGTGGAGATGTTTTCTTCTGGATTCAGAGCTTTGTTCTAGTATGCAGGGCCTTAGCAAGTAGCTTTTGAAATCTAGACTCAGCTATACCTGTGGGTTCATGTAATATGAAATCTTACCTTATGCTGAAGCTGAACTGGATTCTGTTATGTTGGGGTTGATCTCCAAGGTTTATAAAGCCATTCAGACCGGCAGCAAGATGAACAAGGCAATTGTATAGCTGTTTCCCCTACTCCAATCTGCAAAAGGAAAACACTGTGAGTCATTAGCCAGAGAAATT
>NW_009923449.1:12303-18366 GCF_000696875.1 Nestor notabilis
GAAGCTTTGCAGATTCTCTGCTCCCAGATCTTGTTACACTCTTCTACCCCACCATTCTGGAAAAACTCCCACAGAAAGACAGGCAGATATTTTAATCAAGAAATGGTCCTTATTTCCATTAGCAACAGCTGTTTTCCTTTTCATTTAATTCTCCATTCTGGAGTCTGTTTATGAAAGCTGCCATTAATTATGTTTTTCATCAGTCAATGCTCAGAGATATCTAATGGCCCAGCACACCTAATTAGTCCTTCATGGATGATAGTGTTTCAGCAAGTCTATAGTTAGTGTGTAGGGCTGATATCTGCAGTGTAGTGGAGTTGTGAGTGGGGCTGTGCACTCTCCTGTTGTGTGTCAGATAGTGTTACGGCTGCGTTCCTCTGCCTCTGCCCACACCGGGGGGCTGGTGGGGGCCTCAAGTTACTGCGTTATGATACCAGCCAGTGCCAGAAGTGGCTTCTAATGTCACTCTGAGCATGCTATCAAAAGGGTGAAGAATTCAAGCTGCCTTTGGAAGCTCTTTGAAAACAGAGAGCACAGAGACCGAGTTACAGCTACTTTTATTTTTGTTTCAAATGATGCACTTGCTAAGTGTTAGTGATGGCTAAATGCACTGTGCCCGGCCAGTCTTCTTTAGCTGCTTCTGTGCAGAAACCTGCTGCTCATCCTTGCCTAGGTATTCCCAGCTGACTCATTTGTCTCAAGCCACAAAGGTGGCTATTTGTAATGCAAGGAGTGTTACTTTCTTTAATGTCACTGTGGAGACACTGGCATGATTCAACCTCACTAACCTACTGATGTGTCTGGGTTTAGGCAAGTCTTTGGCTAGGTATAGCAGAAAGCTTGGCACAACTGTCCAGAAACTATGGGCACAAAAACCAACTCATCTTTATTCAACAAGATGCTCAAGTAGGTTGATTGAATTCTTCACATACCTTAAATCTGGAGATAGAACATCAGGCTCAGTTGGAACCTGGCCTTCATTTTGAAGGTGTTTGCAGCTGCAAAAAGTAGTACTAACTGGCAGGTAGCCTCAGGTAAGAAACATTTCAAATCCTCCAGTACACAGATAGCTTTGAAAAATATCCACATCTGTCACTACTGTCTGTTGAAATCCAATCAGCCTGTGTGCAGAGAGCTGGCTCTGTTCCCTTGCCCAGGCTGTCACCTGCAGAGTTCATGGCATTGTGGAAAATTACATGCACTGAGTAGTGGCATGTTTTGTTTATCTCAGTAGAAAAGTGGCAAACCACCAGCTCAGGATTTGTAGTCATGCATTGCATAAAGCAGTCAGTCACCTTCAGCCTTTCCTATGCCTGAAGCAGTCCGATGCCCATGACCATTCTTTGCTCACTTCATTTGCTTTTGCTGTGAGCCCCACGAGACGCTGCAGGAAACAAAAACTGGTGTAGCAACGTTTGCTGTGTATAATAACAATGTACTGCAGTGAAGCTATTTAGCTGTATTTGAATAATGGGAGGTATGCTAATATTCTACCTGGTGCTGAAGGTACTTCTCTATCCTGCCGAATCACGTCAGACTTGTGCAGAGGTTCTTCACTGAGTATTCAATTGGCCAGTTTTTGACTGTGTGACCTCACTAAACATAAAACCTTTTGACTGCAGGAGGAATGGATCTGCCATGCTGCTAAACAGACAGAGGCTTTTTCACAGGGCATCTGCTTCTAAAGCAAATGAAATTTGCTTTGATTTTCATGGCCTGTTGAGGGATGAGGGCAGCACTACAAGGAATCAGGCAGGATTGAGTCAGAAACAGTTTAAAGGTGGATACAAAAGCATCCTAGTTGCTGTCATTTGAGAAGAGAATGAGAAAATGCAGGTTACCAGTTAAATAATATGTCCTGTCCCAAAGCCTCCAGCTCTCATGCTGCAAAGGGGTATAACTGCAGAAAAAATAGGTTTTAGACACAGAATAACTCTGCATTTAGTATTACTCTAACTTAACACATTTTTTGGCTGGGGGAAGGAAGGTGAGTGTCCTACTGTTATTCATTGTTTGGTCACCTCTTTGCTAGTCATTTGATCACCTCACCTTTGAGCTCTCATCTGACATGTCTCAGCTGGAAAGTGCTGGATTTACGAAGCTCTTGCAATGGTGATACAAGAAATGTTCTAGCAGGGTGTTATGGACCCTGCTGTCAAGTTCTTCACTGGAAACCCAGAGTAATTCCAGTGCAGCTGATGGGTTACTGTCATAAAAGTGAAGGCAGTGTTCATCTCTTGGATGTCACCTTTTGGCCTCTTCTGTTGGCAAATGAACCTGATGTAATATTGCAAAAACACATCCTTTGAGTGAAAGTGATAAGAAAGACAAATGTTTGACTTTAGCCAGAGAATTTAAAACTCAGAGTCCTTTGAAGACTGCCGAGTTCTGCGCTGTGTTAGTCGTCCATATCTGTCTAAGAAAACACTCATTTCATCACAGCTGATGACATGAATTCAGACTTGAGAGCAAATGCCTAGGTTGAGTTAAATCACCTCGCTATCTGCTAATGGCATTTTTGCCTTTGCTTGATGATGAAGGTTATCTTGCTGTTTGGAAATCATAACCTACAACTGTTAGACGGCATTATCTGCAGACTTGGGTGAGATAATTTTTGCGAAAAATCTAGGGAATCTGGAGATTATTGGCTTCCATTCACATGAAGTCTTGAAGACTCCAGCCGCCTTCACACACCATGTGTCTCCTGCTATATGGTGGGGAAGGAACAGCAGCTGGCAGATGATGGATAGCCATGCCACAGCCTGCTATAAGGTTGGGAGTGACATCACTGATAGAAAGGGGAGCAGCTTGAGCTGTTTATAAAACTGCAGTTGGGAAGTTTGCCCCAGACTGCATTAGCCTCTGTTCACTGCCTACCCTGCTTTTCCCCACTCAAATTCCAAGCTCCTTCAAGGGAAACAAACATCTGCAGAGACACAACGTTAATTGTTGTACTTAGCGCTGCTGTTTACATTTTTGGTGCAGTCAAGTCAAAGCATGTCAAGGCTCTCCTGATGGCTAAAACAAGCCAGAAATCTTGTTCTGGCTGAAATAACAAGAGGCTGGATTCTGATCTCCTGTACCAAGGCATTTTGCATTGGCCCCAGAGGATGGAAGTCAGCATCTGGAGAAATCAGAGGGTGCAAAGAAAAGTAGCAGAGAGGCTTGTAAGAGGGTGAATGTGATAGAGTCACCAGGGAAGCATTACAAGGTTAATGCAGTTTTCCGTTATCTGAAAACGATTGGGTATTACACTACATTTGTAGGCTTAGAAAGGCTGGCTTCCCTGGGTTCTGCTCCCATCAAAATCCAGCCTAATGGCTCCTTATCAGGAATGATGAATCGCTCCTGTGCCTACACTTTAGTCCCTAATTTCCACTTTTTTTTGCATCTGCTTAAAGTCCTTTTTAATTTTAACATGTACAGCAGTCTCTGAGCCAAGTGTGGCCCTGGTGTTCATAGTCATCTTGGTGATTACTGCGCTTGCCAGGTCCCTTTAGGATGCAGTTTCAATGGGGTGTGACTTTCACAATATTTTTTTCTTGTTGTTGCTTGAGCCGCTCCAGGAAAGAGCTGTTAAACACGAGTCTCAGCAGGATCCATCATGACTGAGGACAGAACAGAATGTAATGAAACAGGGGAATACGTGTCTCGCTGAGCAGGATATGTTCTCTTAGTTATATGGTTGATAAAGCTTTGGCTGGGGTTCAAAAAGGTGTTCGGCTTTCATCTCTCTGTCTTCCTTCCTCCACTCCCCTAAATATTAATGGCTGCACTCATACCTCCCGTATTCATAGCTACTTTAATTGTTTACAGATTTTTTTAATAAAGGATTTGACCTTTTGCCTTTGCAGTTATACAAACCTTTCTCTGTCTTTACAGTGATGCCCCTTTCATCACAGTTTGTCCTCAGCTTCCCTGTGCCCTGGCTGCCTCAGTCTGATGCAATGCCAGGGAACAGACACTAAATCACTGTAGTCAGAAATACTGTGGTGCAGTTTTCTCGCTGAAGAGGAGGGATGGCGCCGCACCGTGCTCTGCTCAGGCTGTGACCCCGACTGCACAAAGCTGCATGTGGGCAGCAGTGTATTGGTGTCACTGCTGCCAGGTCGCTTGATCACTAGTGGGTTTGGCAGCCTGGGCTTGCTGTTTGAAATCACACTTGCTCTGTTACTCTCCTTTGGCTTGGGTGAATGTGACAGGGCTGTGTGAGGAGCTAAGGTTGTGCAGGAAGCATGTGGCAGTAGTGGGAACTGAAGTCACGTCTTCTGAGTCTCCACCCCATCCATTAACCACAAAATCATTTTCTCTCACTAACTGAATCCAAGGAGAATAGCCTTTTCTACCTTATTTACATGCTGTGAGAGCAGAGGTGGCTCTGTGAGAAAGTAACATGGCAAAGGAAAGCTAGCAGGATTGGGAAGGGCCAGGTGGCTGTGCGATGAAGGTTTGGGCTGTGCAGTACTGAGCATCTCTGTAAGTGCAGCTTAGCAGCTGGGTTCCCCAGTCATGAGGAAATGACAGAGGATCCAGGGATGCAATGACTGTCTATCCAGATGTATTTCCATGCCAGGATGGGAGGGAGGATGTGCATCCCTTTTAATGCAGACTGCTTCTTCCTGTCACCAATTGCTCCCTCCATGGGATCCTATTGTCTAGAGACAGATTTCACATGAATAGCAGCATGAATAGTAGCAGCTGGGAGTAAAGAAAAAGAAAAATCAATCAGACTGTTCTGCTTTGGTTGTGTTGCTGTGCTGTGCTTCTGTATCGGCCAACCTCTGATCATGAAATTCTCTTTTATCACATTTTTGGCTATGTTTGCTGTGTAAAATTATGATGCTTGAATTAGGGCCTGTGTTTATGAAAAGAGACAAGAGTGATGCATACTAATGTGAACATGAATTAAACAGTATTTTTAATCCTATGGCAATTAATTAAATCAGGGCAGTGACAAATAAGAGCTTAGATGCCCAATTAGGCGCTGTTGCACAGGCAGCTGAAGAAAGGAAAAAAGTTAATCTGATGTAACGTAATTTGGATCAGGCCCTTAAGAAGGGGAGAGAGCCTTTCTGCTCCAAGTAATTATTAATTTGATTGATATCAGAACAGGAATTTACTCCAGTGTCAGGCCAGCCTGTCCTCTTGATCTGGAGAGACTTAGGTTCCCATCCTCTCCAGAAGAAACTGAATATATAAAATGCAGTTGTAAAAAGCTGTGGATAAAAAAATGTTAAGTGTTAACATCATTGATAGTTGGTAGCTGTGAAGGATTGTGTTAGTGATGAAATACAACATTTATATTTGCTCTAGGTTAAGCATGTTTAGGACTATCCCAAATGTGCAGGGAGATGAATTGGTTGATGATACACCATGCCCCTGGTTCTGAAAGGGACCCCTTTGTGAGGTCCCTCGCCTCATGGTTCCACATCTGTTCTGTCGGAAGGGACTCTGAGTATTTCCTTTATCTTAGCCCATCTCACACCACCCATCTCCACCCTGGAGGCTGACACGTTCCAAAAGCAGTTGTAGAGGCAGGAGGGCAGCGATGCTGGTGGAGCTGGGGCAGATGTGAGTGAGGAGGGGCAGAGCTGGACCACAGGCACTGCAAGTCATGGCTGAAGCGTGTTGGCAAAGGCAAGAGCAGGGGCCCCACGGTGGGACGGCTGCTGCTGCAAGTGAAGTCCTCTGGCAGAGCCAGGGCTGCGGGCAGGCATAGTGCCTGGCAAGGTTCAGGCTGGCCCTGTGCACAGAGATTAGTCCTTCAGCACTAACTTTACCCACAAAGTATTCAGGAAAATAAAAGGAAACCATGCTTACGTTTGGGCTTTAATGGCTGGCTTTTTGCATCTCTCTTTCTTATTCTTGGTCATGAAAGCAGTTGGCCTGCCTAGCAATTCAGATCTGAATTCTTTAACCTGGAAGGCATTTTGTGTAGTGTAATGTCTCCCAGCCTAAGACCAAGTCAAGAATCATGCATCAATGCTCTTCATTTTCCAGGCTAGTAATTCTGGCTTACCGGAATGAAGAACAAAGACACTGAATAAGTAGAAGGCATGGGGG